>NC_091733.1:16555536-16858567 GCF_030179895.1 Drosophila kikkawai | reverse complement strand
GGCGAAGAGCAGGCAAAGTATCCAACCAGTTGGAGAGGCCGCAATTATTCCACTTGCAAAATATTACCATCTTCATTTCGTAGCATACTTTTCAGGTCCTCTTGGTCCCATGGTTGTTTTTAATATTTGTACATTATTATCCGCAGGTTTGGTTCCAGAATCGACGAGCCAAATGGCGCAAGCAGGCGAGGTTGCAACTGCTCCAGGACGCCTGGCGGATGCGCTGCCTCAGCCTGGGCACGCCCCCCGTAATGGGTGGCGGCGCGGCAACAGGAGCGGGACCAACACCTGGAGCTGGCAATCGACCGGGCAGCCAAGCGCCCGAGAATCTATCTGCCGGCAAGGATTCCGACATGACGGAGGTGAACAATGGACACAGCCCAGGCAGCTTCACCATGATGCATCCGGCATTCCAGCAGCACCAGCAGCAGCAACAGCAGCAGCAGGGTCAAGGGCAAGGACAAGGTCAGGACCAGGAGAAGCTATCGAAGACCTACACGGAACTGAAGCTCTACAAGGCACCGGGCCACGCCCAGATGGAGCTGGGCGGAATGGCCGCCCTATCCGGGCACTCCGATGAAGGATCCGACGGCTCTGACTCCGAGGAGATTGATCTCACCTCCGGCGCCTGCATTGACTTCTCCCAGAGCAGCAAACTTCAACAGCAGCAGCAAGGAGCTGCGGGGGCAGCGGCAGCGGCGGCGAACGGTGTAATCTAAATTCAGGAAATAGCTCTACAGATAACTAACATGCGTACAGTGGTCACAAGCTTAAGAAATTATAAATATATACATATACATATATAGTATATAACTTTATTTTTATTTTTAAAATTTTACTATTTTTATTACAAAATCGCAATACAAATTTTCTTTATGATCGGTTTCAAACGGGCCTGTAAATATGTGTGTATTATCCTATATTTATGATATATCTTTTAAAAACATATTCTGATTTAAAGACAGTTTCTAATATCTTTGAACCATTTATATTATATGTAGATGATTTTTTTTAATTATTCTTAAGTTTAATTTGTTATCTCTGGTGTTCGGTGAGAATAATATCATAAATATTCCAACTGCGAGTGACTACTGTACTTATATAAATGGCGCTGTATATAACGGACATTTAATGGACATTTTATTTAATCATTTACATCTGTGTATGGTTTTTTGTTTAGCAATAATAAAAGAAAAAAGTAAATAATTGAAAAGCAATTTAAACATTTGATACTTTGCCCCTTTATTGTTGTAATTATATTGTGGTTGCAAAAGTGCAGCACTGAATGCGCATTTAAAGATTTTTTAAATATAACGGTTATTCTAGTGACCAGTGGCGGGCACGATCAGACATCGATAATAAGCAGAAAAATACCAAAATAGTAGATAAATATAAAATCGATATCGATAAACCCCTCTTGGATATCGATATTTTCCAGGCCGCTTGTGAACGGTCACACTGCTAGCACTAACATTAACAAAGAGCTATGTGTCGGCTGATACTTATCCTTATTTTACTTGTAATAATCGTAATTGCTTACTTCTGGTGGAAACCAGAAGCGGGCGGCACCAATACCGATGTCCTGCCAGTGGTCCTGTGGCACGGCATGGGCGACACTTGCTGTGCTCCCTTCAGTTTGGGTGCCATCATGTCGCTGATTGTGGAACAGACAAAGGGCGGCTTCGTCCGTTCCATTGAAATTGGCGACAACATTGTGATGGACTTTCAGAGTGGCTTCTTTCTTCACCCCAACGAGCAGGTGGACTATGTGTGCAAGGAGCTGCTGAAGGACGAGAGGCTGGCCAAGGGCTACAACGCGATCGGCTTCTCGCAAGGCGGACAGTTTCTGCGGGCCGTGGCCCAGCGTTGTCCCCAGCCGCCAATGCGAACCCTGATTACATTGGGGGGCCAGCATCAGGGCGTCTTTGGGCTGCCCATGTGCCCGACACTCACAGAAAAGTCCTGCGAGTACATCAGCAAGCTCCTCACCACGGCCGCGTACACAACGTGAGTAAATTAAGGATTCTTGAATTGAGTAACCTAGTTTAGGGATTTTAATTTGAGAAAGTCGTAATCCTCCCTTTCGAAATCATTTGTTTTTATTCTCCATTTCGATATATTCCATCAGCAAGGTGCAAGAGGAACTGGTGCAGGCCACATATTGGCATGATCCCATCATGGAGAACCGTTATCGCTTGGGCAGCACTTTCCTTGCGGACATCAACAACGAGGTGTACCTCAACACTTACTACAGTGAAAATCTCAACAAGCTCAGGAAGTATGTTATAGATCCTTGAAATATATCAGTATTTTAACTCCCTGCTTCCTGCAGATTTGTGATGGTCAAGTTTCTGAACGATACTATTGTCCAGCCAAAGGAGTCGCAGTGGTTTGAGTATTATACCAACGGGCAGGACAAGCTCATTACGTCCCTCAAGGACAGCAGAGTTTATACAAATGTAAGCTTATATATTTAAAGTATAAATGAAAGTGGAAATCTAAAGAACCCTATACTCCTCTTACAGCTGGGCCTGGACAAAATGGACAAGGCAGGCAAGCTAGTCTTCCTTGGCGTCGAAGGTGACCACTTGTCCATATCCAAGGCGTGGTTTATCAAGAATTTAGTGCCTTTACTACTCGAAAAGTGAGCCAGTATATTAGAGAAAATATATATATATATGTGATAATGAAATAAGATATTGTGACAAAAGATATTTACATATTGGATTGAGGATCGTATAACAAAAACACACTTTTTAGATACACTTTTAATATGTTTTAATTATAGACTTTTAATAAATTCAGTTGGGACATACAAAATGTGTTTGTGTTTTAAGTTTTTTTTCTCGCTTTCTTTCCTTCATTCACTGTTGCTTTTTTTTTTTTGTAATTCTTCTTTAACTAGTTAGCTTAAACGTTAGGATTTACGTCTCTTGTACAATATATGTCTTAAGTATGTTGTTGTGCCCGATATATTTCTCGGAAATATTCAATGCAAGGCAACCGCGTGTTCCGACTAAAATCATTCGTAATTACTCCGTTAATATAAACGTATATATATATCTAGATATATATATGTGGGTGTGTTAGGAATATATATAACGCTATGTACATGAGGCAAAATAACAAAAAGAAGTAGCTTAGAGTAAAACCATAGACAGATATTGATTTTGGATGGGATTCCACGATCATTTCACAGGCAAAACGGATGGAAAGGAGCAATGGAGAGAGAGGGGGGGAGGGTCTCCGGCACCAGCAAAGCACATCATAATTTAGACTTTGGATTTGTGTTACGTGCGAAAAAGATCTCCGGATCCTTGTGCGGACGCTGAATCTCTCGATAATTGTTGACTATCTTTTTGGACTCATCTTTGGGACACGATTGCAAATTGCGAAAAACGCTGACCTATCAAATAAATTGTGATATTTTAACTAATCAAAATATTTGATAATATATTAACCCACCTGACCGCGCGACACATAGATGGGTGTGCGGTAAATGATCCAGGTGACACTCTCGAAGTACGGCGCCGTTGTCAGCGAACCCTTGTAGGTATAATAATGCTTGCTCAACTCCTGCAGACCAATCCAAGACAGGCAATCTAGGTAGGCATTTATATAAAATATATTCAAATAACTAACTATATTTTTGTTAGTACTTACCGGAATCCAGCGACGCACTCGTCTGGATCTTCTGCACATTGCGTATGCCCTCGGTAATCTTTTTGAACTCCGGACAATCCTTTTCGCCGCACGCCTGTATGAAAAAGGCCACCACGGCCAGGCCGTCGGGCTTGTTCTTGGCCTCGGCAAAATCCTTGTACTTGGCATTGTAGTGTACGGCATGCGCCTCCATTGAGTACTTCATCCCCTCCAGCGTATGCTCGCAGCCGGATTCATCGCTATCGGACCAGTGAAAGTGCAGCTGCTCGAACACATACATGTCCGTGTCCAGGGCACCGCCGATAATATATGGTTGTTGCTTTCGTTTGCTGAAAGTTACCATTGCCGAGGTGCCGGTATTTTGGACTCTTGCCACACCCACTGGCTCCCAGTGACCATGATATTCCAGTGGATCCACATCATCAATGTGCTCGATTGCACGATTGCTGATCTCGATGGGGGATTGTACGGGCATTGCTTTTTCTGTTTCTCTCTCTATCTCTCTCTCTGGGTCTGTCTTTCTCTTTCTGTCTTTTTTGGATGACTGATTCCTCCTGGGACTGGTGTTTGGAAATCCTAAAATGTATATGAAAGGTTTTATTTGTATTTGTATTTGATTTATATAACTTATTTACTATTAAAAACATATATTTTATATTATTTGTAGGCACCTGTTTCCTCCGGTTTACAAAAAAAAAGAAAAAATTCCCAAACTCCTAAACTCCTAGCACCGTCTCCAGTTCCGTTTCCGAATTCGATTCCTAGCACCAAATAATTCCGCGATAGCTCCACCTCGACGACAACCTATGTTATGTGAGCTGCGTCCAGGTATTTCTTCTTCCGGAGCTTGTAGACACGCCCGCGATTGTCGTCGGCGCTGGCGTCCAAGTGCGTTGACAGCAGCGCAGCTCGCGGCAGCGGCGGCGGCGACGTCGACGTCGTGGTGGCGACTGCTCCGCTGGGCGCTCGCGTCTCGGAAAAGTTCTCTATGCCGGCCGGCGCCTTCAAAAAGCCGACGCACGCCTCTCAACTACTGCTGTTTATAACCGCTGCTGCCGCACTGATGCTCCTCCTCTAATCACTGTGCCCAAATTTCTTTCGATTCGATGTGAGCACCTGCAATAGGTCGGGAGGGAAACACGGATACGATTATGGTTAGGAATGGATGCTACAATGTATAAATTTGTGTCTGTGTGTGTGTGTGTGTGTGTTGGGTCCTTAAAAAATTATTATTATTATTATTATTTTTTAATATTTATGGAAATAAATAAATAATTTATTTTACTTAATTATTTGACATTTAGAGTGATTACTTTTATTAGATTTAGGGATCGGCAGTATAACATCTTTTAAGATCATGACCCCAGTAAACCGAAAAACTTGACAAACCTGTGACCTTTTTGCCTTAGCTGATTTGTTTTTTGAAAATTTAATAACTAAAGAAAGGATATCAAGGATCTCAAAGAGACCAGGATAAAATCTAATTAGAACTTAACCATAAAACTAATAAACTTTGCTGAAAAGGTGGCATCTTGAATTATTGGAAAACCGGCCCCAAAACAAGTGTTTTGATTTACAGTTAATAAACATGCTTTACCAGCTTAATTTATAACAAAAGCAAAAGCAAATAACCCTGCCTTTTAAGAATTCGAACACCTGAAATATCTGGTAAAATCTAGTTTCTGGAAGCAATACGTTCTCGTACGGAGATACGAGACTGGGAAACAGGAGCCGACAATTGAGGGTCACTGAATGAATCAATTAAATGTTTAGCAATTCGCGTGACGTGGATCCGCCCACACCTTACCACCTTCTTCTCCTTCCTATGGAAAATTGACACCCGCCGATGCATTTGTCTCCCCCCCACTCTTGATTATCCATTTGTGTAATTAAATGTCTTTATCAAATAGAAAACCTCCTCTTTTCTTCGAGCTCATATTCTCCTAAAATATTCCCCACTTAAATATTCCCGAGGACAAAGTACAATAGTCGAGTCCATCATCTTGTTTGCACTATTTTCTACGTTTTCATCTATTGATTTTCGATTTTTACTCTATTCTTTTTCACTTCTTAATAAAAAGAAAAATAAAACAGCCAATTGAAAGTGTAGAAGGAAGAAAACGTTGGGCAATTAAATATTGATTGGCAGGAAAATTATTGCAAATGAAGGCGTCAGCAACAAAAGTGATATATAACAATCAGAGAACATGGAAAAGTACGTTAATATTCTGTAGATATAAAGGTATAAATCCAATCGATATCAAGTGTTCATAAAAAAGTAATTGTAGGCCCATGAGACTGAGGGTCAGTGATTTAAAAGTCAGAAAGAACTGTTAAAGATTAAATAATTTAATATATTGAAATAAATATCGAAAAATATATATATCGATAAGATCGATAAATATATCGAACTTTATTATTTCCGCGCATTTTCCATTTATCTAAAGTTGCATTGATATATTATCGATATTTCAATGTTTTCTGTCATCTTTTGGCTATGATATACAAATTTTTTATTTTTATCATAAATTTATCTATTAGTTTCGAAAATTTCCTTCTGGAAATATTTAAAAATTTATTCACAACATTTTTTTCGAGTTATTATAACTTAATTATCTGAAGTTAATAAGATCTTTATAATGTTGTCTTTATTTTTTATGACTTCAGGTATTCGTAAACAAAAAGGTAATCGCAGAGGCAGGTGTCGAAAAGTAATTAAGATAAGAACCTTGAAACTTTGCACGTCTTTAAGACAGTAACACATTAAATATGGTTTTACAAATTTTCGGGGTTATTGCTCAATTTAAAGCGATGTTTTTCACATAAACACACTCACTTGATCTTGGAGAGAAACACTTTCTGTAGTTGAATAATTTTGCAAAATATAGAAACCCAGACGAGGGGGTCATAAACTAAATGCTTTTCCTATCGATTTTTGTGTAGCTTAAAGCCAGATTAACACGACTAATGTGAAATAATATTTAGGAACCAATAAAGCCAAATACGATTTTAATTGACAGTTTTATAATCCACCAGCAGTCGGTCATACGGAGAGAGAGAGAGCGATAAAGGTACACATACACTCCCAGTTGTAGACATACAGGTGCAAGGTGTCAAGAAGTCGTTCGACAGACGCAAGTAGGAGAAGCTTATCGCCCCAATGGAACCGATAGGGGAACTTGAGCCATATATTTACGACAGACATAATGGGGGGACCCATATAGTAAGCCCAGCCATCGGTGATCGATCACAACGAAAGCATTTCCACACCAGTTCCAAGGCTGGAAACTAGAAACTTTTGGCTTCAATTCGATCACATGCGATATATAGATATATAGTATATATAGAAACCAGAAACTTCCAGAACTAAGACTTGACTCAGCTGAAAATTTAATTTTGCATTGGTCATTGGCCTTTTTTAAGAAATACATGTATCAGAGATAGCTTATCTAAATCATGATATACCTTTGCTCTCTCTCTCTCGCCTTCGTCACCATTAAATAAAAAAATATCGATGGATGGTCAAGTGCACTCATTTCACTTTTTGATTTTGATTCACGTGATTTTTCAGAATCTGTCAGATATATTTAGGTTGCCTGTTATCATTCAAGATTGATCACTTGAGGAGTACAAACACTTTTCAATTAGGGAATTTGTACCATATCTTATCTATAATTTTATTTTGGGTTTTTGCTCTTATTTTATCTTTAGTAGAATTTATTCAGTAAAATCCTAAATGATGTCGATTCAAGATATGTTCGAATAAAATGAACGTTTCCTTCTGAATTGACACATTTAGTTCTATTTTTGGGGCTTGCGTGTTGAAGTCACTTGATAAAATCTAATTCAACTAATTAAAGCAAACTTGCTATTTCCAGATTTTACCGACCTTTTTGCTTGGCATATACATACATATGTATGTACTTATAAGTATGAGTATGAAGCACCTGATGCTCTGCGCCCTTATCTTATCCAAGATATATATGATGTTTTTGTATTTCTCTGACATCCATTTTCATTTATCTTGTATTTGTATGATATTGCAGTTTCCAGGGTTCCATACAGTGCCTTTCAACAATCTTTTTAAGAGTTTTTAAATGTAAATATCTTAAGGTTAACATTTCTAAGATTGGTATAGTTATGGTTTTTAATAGATCTATTAAAATTTATGAAATCATTTTCCAAATTATATTTTTCAAAGCTTTCATTTTCCAGTTTCATTCCTAATAATACTTTTGTAAATAAGTATATATCCACTATAATACCGGTTACCTTTAGGTTATAAGGGTATTACAACTGATATTTAAGTTGAATTGGGTGATAAGCATGGGAGTTATTAGTCAATAACGTTGTAACCTCCTATTTATCTAGCCTACTCGTTCTCAGCATTCGCCTCACATGGGGCTAATCAAGTCTCGAACCATGTGTTTAAGCTTGAACAATCTAAAATTAAACTTATATTATGATCAAATAATTTCTTTTTTATATCTAGAACCTTAATTTTCGTATTCAAGCAAGAGTTCAGTTCCTACAGAAAAAAATGTATATACAGAAAGATTAAAAATTACTTTGTAGTTCAAGATATCTGCATTTTCTTACCCTCCCCGATATACAGGTTCCAAAGTCTCTACTCCCGCTTACATGTCCATGCTATCGCACTTAACGTTTTTACTATCTGGCATTAAATAACACAACTAATGGTGGGTAAACGTAAATACATATACGGAAAATCGTATTTATAGCCGGCAGTATTTGTGTTATCATTATGATAGAATTTGCATAGAGTGGAGAGGATTTTTTTCGGCCATTGATAAGGTGGTGGCGGTGGTGACCGAAATGAATTCTCGATGACATTCGATGGGTGGAAAATTAACGGAGCCGAAGCTCAAGTGCCTATGTATATTTCAAGTGGTTAGATGCGAATCGGACGTCAGCTGTGGCCTTGAAGGGGAGCTGTCGATCCTGGGTGTGCTAACCACCAAGTAAGGGGCGTGGCCAATGGACAGTTATGTGTGTTCCTATGCAGATAAAAAAAGGTGGGGGAAAAAACATGACAATCAGGCATGTTCCTGATATCAATCACTCCCTTGACTTCAGATCGGATTGTAGTTAGTTTATATTTAAATTGAAATTTTAGAACCTGGTCAGTCCTGTTTTACCATATAAAAAGATCATTCTTTAGGCTGTTTTGCATTGCGATGGTTCCTAATTTTCTGCTCCATTTTCGCTTATTTTTCAATATTTTGCTGACACTATATCGAAACAATTGTTTACATTAAAAATGACCACTTTTTGTTTTGTTTTTTGTAAATTCCCTTCCCCTTATCGAAATGATGTCGAAACGAAACGTCAGCAATACCACTTAGTTGATATCGAATCGTAGCTGGAGCTTATCGCCTCCGCAGACGATGACGCCGCTTCTGCTGATGTCCAACTTCGGATCAATGTCTCTCTCTATCTCTGGGTGGGTGGCCGTGCGGAATCAGCGAATTTATGCGGGTCGCAAGTGACCGTGAAATGGGTATGTTCATATGTAAGTCTGAGGGACAGACCGAAATACTTCACGATAAATATTGTAAATGTGGTTAAGTAATTGCATTGACCGATAGCCCAAGTAGGCAAACAATAGAACACAAAACTGCACAGCAAAAATAAAAACTAATCAAATGTAGTATTATCCAGAGAATTGAGTTAATCCAGGTATAATTCACAAATTCTTTGCTAAACAAATAATCAACAAATTATAAATGAATTTGTTGAGGTAACTTAATGCAATATGAGAAATAAGCAGTGAGAAATTGTTGTCAGTGCACTGACGGCGAGCGGAACAAGGATTTCAGGAGCGGATGGTAAAGCTCCTGCGACAGACAGTTCTTAGCCACCTATGTATGACCTCATCCATCCATCAAACGCGTTATCCACCAACTGGCCCTCCAACTAGCATTATATATGGGCAAGTCAACGTTGACGAGGCGGCAGCAGGAGCAACAGGAGCTGGTCTATCGACCAAATAACAAATAATCTACACCGCCGCGACTTGGTCTGAAAGTTGGGCAGGTGTGGGTCAGTTGGGGTAAGTTATTGTGAGCTAGACAAGTGCAATATATGTACTTATGTACACGTAGAGGTGGGTTATTGTTAATACCAAACGTTTGTTTCAATTCCAAGGGTGTATGGCTAAAATATGTGGTTTACTTATAACCAAAACATAGGAAATGTTACACATTTGGTGTGATACGAATGGAATGCATCTTGATGTTTACAAATAACCGTTTTAATTATGAATTTGCGTTGTAAATGAAATATTAAGTGAATAAAAAACTAAAATATGACGTGACGTAATGAAAAACAAACAAAAACCAATTAGAACAAATTATTCGCATTTGCATTATCAACTAAAATTAAATTTAACAAAAACTGATAAGAGTTATTTTATATTGAATACAAATTTAATATTGTGATTTATTAATTAAATATCAATGCCTTTAGCTACTTATAATATGAAAAATTTATTATTAAGAATTAAAGGGAATCTCTTAATAATTTTATTTGTATTTTTAGAGGAAAAAGCAAAAATAGATGGATCTATTTTTAACACTTCCTTTTATATGTCCAACAGATGGCGTCCCTGACCCCTTTATCTTGTTATCAATGTTTTCCTCCTTCGCTTTTCCCCCAATTTGTTTCTTGGTCACGCGAGATTAACTAAACGGTAATTTATAGGGTATTAAGGTTTGTCGCTGCAGCAGCTGTTTTGCTGTTGCTGGAGCAGGAAAAGAAACCGCAAGAGAAGCGAAAAAAATGAAGCAAATCAATAAAATATATTTTTGCTCTCCAAGTGCAGGGTCGCACACACACACACACAAACAGCTGACCTTCACACTGCACAGAAGGAGAGTGTGAGAGAGGGAGAGCGAAAGAGTGCGGCACGTGAACAGCAAATAAGAGGAGGGCACAAAGGGAGGGGTTGTAAAATTATGATTAACGGCTGAGCAGATACAATAATTTGTAAACTCACTGTCCCTAGTTTTTCTCTCTATACCTCTCTCTGTCTCTAAGTGCTGTTTACTCCCGCTCGATCATTTGCATTTGTTGCTTTTTTATTTAATTTTTTTTTTTTTTTTTTAACACATTTTTGGGACAGCGGCCGGCTTTGTTGTTTTTGTGGTGTTTGTTTTTTTCCGCGACAGACATTTTTAATAAGCAACGCACACACATTCACAAGCACACACACCTAATTTGCGCATGTTTTTAATGTGTTGTGTGTGTTTGCCAGTGTGTGTGTGTAGCGGAGTTTTTGTAAGTTTCCGTCTCGACTCATCTTCTAAAAATTTACCTGTTGATTTACTGTGTCTCCCCTTGGTCGTCGCTTTCTGCTGCTGTCCTCCGTCAAATAGCAGCAATTCTCCTCGTAATTAATTTATTTAAACTAATTGAGATGAATCCGCATTTGTGTATTTACGCACAACTTTTAACTTTGACTCGCATTCGCTTTAGCGCTCCTTTTCACACACAACACCACTGACAACAGAAACGCATTTGGGGGCAACAAAAAAACAACAAACGGCGAACGGAAAAAAATAAACACAAGTTGTGAAATCTCTTTGCGGCAAGAGAAGAGCGGAGAAGAAGAGCGGAACGCACTGCTACTTTAGTTTAGATTTCTTCTGCTGCAACAATAAGACCGCACTGACAACGATTAAATATACTATCCGGTCGAAGAATAACGCTTGGTCAGGCAAGAAAAATAGCTGGTCACACTTCTTTTGAGGTATTGGTATACTATCGATAGGCTAACATGAAAAATAATCGTTACCGGCTTGTAATATTTTTTATAATTTAATATTTTATCATTATAAGAAAACTATTTAGGGCGTTAAAAATGGGTACTCATATGCGGCATTAGGTTGTTTTTAAAAATAAGCAAATTTGGCAGCACATGCGTAGCGAACGCCATTTTGCTGGCGCTTAGGAACGATCAGTCTGCATGACATGCATGTTAAATGTATCGAATGTGCCTTATATTGTATTTTAATGAAATCTTAAAAACGAAGTAATGTGGAAGACTACGTATATTTTCTATATATATATATATATATATTTTTTTTAACACCATTTGACTACATATGTTAAAAGTTTACCATCCTTATCAATTTAAATATTACTCTTTATAGTTGATTATGTACTTGTTATCAATTGTTAATAATTACTTTATCACTATAGAGAGAAATAATTGTCATTATGTTATTTATGATTGCATTTAAATATCAAACAAAAATATGACGATTTCGATATTTGGGCAAAAAGTATCGGTATATTTAGGTTTTGAAACACGCCGATATAGTGGGAAAATAGCTAAATTGGCGTGTAATCGTTTTAAGCGTCGTTGCTTCTTGCTAAATTTTCTTGCGAAAAAGTGTGGGAAAAATAAGAAAAACTATGAACATTTGACGGCCGTCAAAACTGTCAAAGTTCCGGGAATAAAGGAAGCCGAAATACCAATGGTTTATAAGTAAACCCGCAGCACAAAACTTTTTCCTCCCGACCCGGGACTCCTCTCTTTGTACGTGTGTTTGTTTGCGCGTGTGTTTGCCTGTGTGTGTGTGAGTGTGTGTGCGTGCGTGCCAAGAGAGTGTGTGTGTGTATGTGAAAAAAAGCCGCACACTGCAAAAAAAACGCGAATAGACGAAAAAAAATTTCATTTTCCCAACGGTCGAGAATAACCGCTAAAATTGTGGAAAAACAGGAGAAAACCCCGAAGCGGAAGAAGAAGACTGCAGCCAGTAAAATGTCTGCAGTTTATTCGCCGCAACCGCCGCAGCAGCAGCAGCAACTGCAGCCGCAGCAGCAGCAACCCCCGCCACAGCAACAGCAGCAGCAGCAACCGCCCCCGAATAATGCCCCCAATCAACAGCCTCCTCCTGGTTCCGGTGTGGGTCCCGGCGGAGGAGGAGGTGGTGGCGGTGGCCCAGGAGGCGGCGGAGGCGGAGGTAGCATCTTGCCGATGGGAATGCAACAGCAGCAGCAACAACAACGACCACAAATGGGCGTACCAGGTTCACCAGGCAGCATCATCTCTGGCGGCGGCGGTGGCGGTGGCATGATGGGCACACCGCCGTCCACACCGCGCGGCTCAAATGTGGTGCCGCCGCAGGTCAACTCTGCCCAGATCCAAAAGATGCTCGACGAGAACTGTGGCCTCATCCAGACCATTCAGGACTTCCAGAGCATGGGCAAGGCGCAGGAGTGCATGTCCTACCATGTGGCGTTGCACAGGAATCTGGTCTATCTGGCCCAGCTGGCCGATCCCACCATGAACATCTCCCAAATACTGCCGGTGGGTTTAGACTTAGTAGAGATTGCTTATAATAATTGTTAATCAAGCTGAAAACTAAGAAATATTATTTTTATATGACAAATTGAATATATACACTTGCCTTTATAAAGAGTAATTAATTGTATTACGAGAAAGTACTCTTTCACTTGAAAAATGCCAACTTAAAGAAGAAAATTATAAAAAATTATTAAACCAAAACAAATTTAAAATTATTATATATAAAACTCTCTGATATAGTACCATTAGTTAACAAATACTTTCACTGAAGAGGTTACTAATTCTATTTAAAATATGAATATGACTTTAAATTATAATATATAATTGAATTGAATTGATTTAACTCTTAAGAAATTATATTAAAAAATTATACCCATTTTACACATCATCTTGTTTCTTTACTGATAAACAAAGTCTTGAACATAAAACAATTAAAAAAAAAATAATAATAATAATCTACATAAATATTAAAAATTTTGGAAAACGGTTAACCAAGAATATCTTAACATAAAAAAATTAATTAAAATCACATATAAATAAATTACTAAAACTGCTATTTGTATAATTATTAACAAAAATTAATAATTAAAGAAAAAAATTAATAAATAAATAATAATAATAAAAAAAAGTATATTAATAAATAATAATAATAAATAAATTAAAATCGAATGTAAATAAATTACTAAAACTGCCACTTCTCCTTCAGCCACCGCACATCCTCCAGACGCAAGCCATGCAACAAAGCGGCCAGCAGACTCCTCCATCGGGACCGCACGGAATGCTGGGCGGACCACCGCCGCAACAGCAGCCAGGACAGCAGGTAGCTCCGCCACAGATGGGCATGCAGCAGCATGGAGGCGATCCGCAGGGTCCGCCCGTTCAGATGACGCCGTATGGAGCGCAACAGCAGCAGCCCCAGCCACATCCCGGGCTGCCGCCAAACGCCCAACAGCAATCTCAGCAGCAGCAGCAGCAACAACAGCAACAGCAGGCTGCAGCAGCGGCGGCAGCAGCAGCGGCAGCGGCAGCCGCCGGTCAACAGCAGCAGCAGCAGGGACCGCAGGTTAGCCAGGCGGGTCCACAGTCACAGCAGCAACAGCATCCCGTCTATCGCAATGCCCAGGGTCAGGGACAACAGCCGGGTCCGGGACAGGGGCCAGGACAAGGACCAAATCCAAATGCAGCGCCCAGTAAGTGTAATGTTGATCAAGATCAAATGCAAGAAAATGAGGAAACAGCGTGGCTGAATTATTTTCTGGAGGATGGTTTCAATTACTCCGATTTCCAATGAAGTTCAAGAGATTTTAGCAAAAAAAAGAACATGGTCTCACAAGTTTGGAGACGTTTTCAAGATGGGTTTTCTTACTTATTTATTGTTGCCACATAAATAAAGCGAGATTCCCAAGAAATAAATCGATTCTCAAGCATTGCAAGTTCAAGTTGCACGTTTTTTTTAAGAATCCTCACTAAATAAACCCTTTAATTTGTTAATTTACCTCCCATCATGCAGATCAACAGCGTCCCAACAATGGACCTCTGGCAGGACCTCAGAATCCCCAGCAGCAGCAGCAACAGCAGCCCGGTTCACAGCAGCCGCCCAACCAGCAGCAAAGTGGTCCTCAGCCCGGAGCCGGTGGACCCGGTGTACCGCCGCCCCAAAGCCCCTACCGCGTCAGTTACCAGCAACAGCAGCAACAGCAGCAGCAGCATGGCCACTATCCCGGCTATCCGCCGCAACCGCAAACCCAATACCAGCCGCAGCCAGGTGCCTATCCCTACGGACCGCCGACTCAGGGCTATGGACCGCCACCACCAGTGCCGCCGAATGCTGGTCAAGGTGGCTATCATCATGGTCCAGGAGCAGCCGCGGCAGCTGCAGCAGCCGCAGCAGCAGCAGGTGCTGGCGGACATGGTTATCAGCCAAATGCCGGAGGACCAGGTGGACCACCGCCTGGCGCATATCCACCGCCGCCCGGTAGCCAGCAGGTGCCGCCAGTGCCGGGACAACAGCAGCAGCAGCCTCCACCGCAAGGGCCACCGCCACCCGGCCAGATGTATGGACCGCCGCCCACCGGTGGACAGCAGCAGCCAGGTCCGCCACCCCAGAGTCAATACGGTCCGCCGCCACCACAGAATTCAGCGGGTGGTCCACCGCCGCCGATGAGCTATGCTGGCTATCCGCCCCAGCCTGGACAGTACGGTCAGGCGGGAGCGGGCGGAGGACCTCCGCCACCTGGCAGCTACGGACCGCCACCGCCGCCCACAGGTAGTGGCCAGAGTCCCTATCAGGCGTATCAACAGCAGCAGCAACAGCAGGGGGCTGGTGGCGGCGGCGGAGCTGGAGGACCGCCGGGCAGCAGCTATCCAGGAGGACCGCCGAATAGTGTGGCTTCGGTGCCACCGCCACCACCGGGTAGCGCCTACAGCACTACAGCACCGAGTCAAACACCACCGCCACAGGCGGGCAGCGCTGGAGGAGGAGGACCCGGTGGCGGCAACACCAATCCCAATGGACCCAACGCACAGCAACAGTCGACGCCGCCACCGCAGGGCGGTGGAGCTGGTGGCGGGGCAGGAGGCCCCACAGGACCCGGCGGATCTGCTGGCCAACAATATGCAGGACCGCCGCAGCAACAGCAGCAACCGGGCGTCGTTGTGTCCGGTGTGGCGCCGCTGCCAACGCAAGTTCAACCGACAACATACTCCACGCCGGGTAACTACAACCAACAGGCAGGCGGAGGAGCACCGCCGCCGCCCAACCAGCAGCAACAGCAACAGCAGGCACCGCCGGCGGGCGCAGGAGGATCAGGCGGCGGTGGTGGTGGTGGTGGAGGAGCAGGTGGTCCACCCAATGCCCAGCAGGGACAAGGCAACCAGCAGCAGCAGCAGCAACCGCCGCCAAATGGAGCCACGCCGCCCATGCCGCCGAATCAATATCAACCGGCGCCGCCTGGAGCACCGCAGAATCCCTACGGAGGACCACCGCCGCCTCCACCACAAGGCTATGGCCCACCGCCGCCGGGTAGTGCATATCCCGGCCATGCGTACCATCAGCCACCTCAGACTGCCGGCTATGCCCAATATCCGCCGTCGCAGGGCTATCAGGGCTATAGGCCAGCCGGCGCACAGATGCCGCCACCGGGAGCACCACAAGGTCCACCGCCAACGGGAGCCTATGGATATTATAGCCAGCAGCCGCCCCAATGAGGCAGGGAATCCCTATTGCCGCCGCCCGGCTTCATCCATCCCAAGTGATTCGTGTCGGGATTCGCTGGCTGAAGTAGCTCCGGCGAGGAGAAGCCACCAGGAGGAGGAGCAACTGGTGGCGGAACTTGGTGGAAAGTGGATGGAGCACAAGCAGCGGTGGCAGAGGGTACAGTAAAGAACCGATAATTATGATTAAATATCAAAAGAAGGCGAAGGAAGAGAAAGAGGAGGAGGAGGAGGAGCAGGAGAGTTAAGATGTCAAAAAGAGAAATGTATCAAAAGAGAAGGAGCAGAAAGAGAAGGGAGAGCAAAAGTTAGTAATTAGGATTAAAGCGAATAGGGGAAATAAGAGAAAGGTACGAAAGGTAAGACTTGCAGTAGAAAAAGAACACGAAGAAGGCTTTGAAGAATTCTTAAAACAATTAACAAAAAAAAACATGCAAACGAAATACGAGGAGAAAGTCCAACCAATAGCCTCTTCTGCCTCAGAATAAACTGAGAGAAAAGGCAAAAGAAATCGAAGAGAGAGCAAGCTAAGAACAAGAATGGGTCGATATGACTAAGGGAATTTTGGGGATTCCAAAAACAAAAAAAGAAATAAGGCCAGGTCAAGATGGTGGTTCAGTAACTCACAGATTTTATATGTATTTTGAGGCGCTAAAAGCGAATCTAAAGACAAGAATAAATAAGAAGAAAAGGAGCAAAGAAAAGGGATAAGAAGGATGAAAAGATTCTTAATTAGTTAGGGATTCGTGATATGATATATATAGCGCCAGGGTCCCCCAGACTACCTCCTGGCCGCCTCCTTAAACTCTACTTTCAGCTTCTTATACAACAAAAATCCCATTGCCAATCGATCGACCCTTTATCCTATTACTATATATAAATAATTCTCTCTTAACAAAAAAAAAAAAAAAACGAAACAAAAAAAGGCAAAAAACACTCTTCTTCGTAAACGATTTATGCATAAACATAAATATATATAGAAATAGATGTTTAAATTGTAAGGAACAGCAGAATTAGCAACATGTTTTTAACATAAAATAACGCAACAGACTATTTAAACAATTTTTATTATTTTTTTTATAGGGTTTTCTTCTATATATTTTTTTATTGTCCCCATAATTTTTTTTTTTATTTTTTTTGTTATTGTGTGTGCATGTTTAAGTAAAAAAATTGTAATTTGTAAAATCAACGTATATGTATATTTATTATGATAAGCTTAAATTTACTATTTAAAGTAAAACAAAATCTGAGAAAACTATCAAATCATGAATAAACTTTACATTTGAAACAGAATAATAATTGAACGCGTGGGAATATACATACATATACATATATATTCCAAGGAGAAGAAACAAAAACAGATTAAGAGAAAATAGTGCAAGGAATTAAGCAAGAAAATAATAACAAAGTTAATCCTTCGGCTTTCGGGAAACCTGTTTCAAATTCTACAAACTATATGGATTATATTTGAAGACCTGTAAGGAGTAATAATTCAAAATACACTGTTACAAATTATTACAATTATTTGCTTGCGCACAAATTATAGAAGAGTTCCAAATTGATATCTAAATTATTTATTCCAATAAAAACAACAACAAACAAAAAAACTAGTTATTTAAGGTTAGTTAAAATATTAACACGTAAGAAGCGATGAAATTATTTTTTTGGAACGCCAGAGAGAGAAAGAGATAGAGATCCCCCCCTACAAATTGTAAAATTTCGCTTAGATATTTCCCGAAAGTTCGTTCCATTAGTCTTGTAGAAAGAAACTTGTGTGAAAATGAGAAGAATCTGTAAGAAGGTCAGTCGCTGTCTCGTTCTAGATCAGAGTGTGGCCTATAGCTCTGGCCTGCTCTAATCCGATCTGATCGAAAATCTAATATGATTTCATATTTGATCCACATCGAGAGAAACCATTTAGACATATGTAAATGTATGTTTATCAAATATAGCATTTAGAAATCTCTATTTTCCAAATGCAAAACAAACAAAATGAATAAAAGAAATCAAAAAAATTGAAAAAGTTATGAAAACAAAAGCAAAAGTCTTTCTTTTCTTATATTTTTGGGAAATAAATAAATAATGTCGATTTTAAGGATGTAAATCGAGAGATAAATATCGTAAAGTTTGATAAATCGAAATTTGTAAATATCGAACAATCGTATTTAAAATTCAAATATCGATGCTATGACAATTTTATTTAATTAATTCGTTGTTTTTTTAAGGGTTTCATTTAAAACTAATATTTTGTTAAACCCTTTTATGATACTTTAAACTAAATATAAGCTTTCCTTTGCCACAGTTCGATATATATTCAATAGAATGTCGATTTAAAAAATAGATATCAGGTTAAATATCAATAGAATATCCATATTTTTTTATTTTTCCAAAGATTTAACGTAATAATCATGTAAAACCCGCATAGATTTATTTACTTTAGGATATTTTTTTATTAGAACCTCTTTGATATATTAGAGTGGGGAGCTTATCACGACTCCAGTGGCTGTTGACTTGTGTTTCGCGTCTCCTTCTAGTCATTCTCCTCGAGATCCTCCAGCAGCGGCTGATCATCCAAGTGCCCGGTGCCTGGCAATTCAGACTCCCCCGGGGGTGCATCTCCTGCTGCTCCCTCTCTTGATTCCTCACCATCTCCTGCTCCTGTTCCTGCTCCTTTTCCTGCTCCCTCAGCCGCTGGCTGGCCACCACGCCGGAACACTTTGTTCAGCAGCTTCTTGATAAAGTTCTTTGGCGTCGTTGTCGTCGGCTTGCCCACGATTATCATCTTGGTGGCCACACTGTGGATGGGGCCAAAGGCCAAGGCCACCACCGTGCAGGCCAAGCAGATGACATTGTATGGCATGCTAAAGTCTGGCGTGGGCAGTGAAACAATTAACGCCTCCGTGTGCAGGCTAAGCACATAGCTGGGTCGGGTGGCATTGAAGGAGTCCCGGAACAGATAACCCTCGACCGGCAGGGCAGTGTAGTTCCTGCCCATTGGCAGCTGGCTGGACACCAGCGCCGATCCGATATAGTGACCATGATTGGCATCCGGCGGATATTCGAGCCACTTGAGCAGCAGATAGTCCACGTCGATGGTTATCAGAGCGGACGTCTGGCCCGGCAGCAGAAAGCCGATCTCCAGATGCGACGGCAGCTCTCGCTGCTTTCCGGGCTTATAGTGGAGCAGCTTGAACGGAATCCGCTGGCGTCCGTACTCATTAACGCGCTGCGGCTTCTTGCGAACGGAGAGGGTGTGCAGGTAGCCGTGGACATACCAAGGTATCACCTCCTGCACCAATATGGGCAAGGCATCGTAATGTGAGTTTGTGATCTCGGTGGCGATACGCCCTCGCTCCTGGCCATGCCCCAAGAGATACCGATGGACGGTGAGGGGCGGCGGAGTTGGCTTCACCATATTACGTCGACGATTCTCGCTTTTCGGCGCCAGCCAGGCCACATTAAAGAGACGCTCGCCGTGATCCTTGAACTGTTCGTGCATGTCGTAGACGCCATAGATGGCGGTGTGTCCACCGCGAGTGCTCCTCACCTCCTCATTCTCTGGACTGGGCGGTGGCACTAGCTGGTAGCGTTCACCCTGCTCATTCCGCTGGACATACATCTTAGAGCTCTCGGCCAGCTCACAGTAGCCGTTGAGGCCCATGCCAAAGAGCCGGCGCAGTGAGAAGTCACCGTTGCTGCTGCTGCTGCTGCTCTGCTCGAAGAGACGCAGATCGTAGACCAAATTGGCCGTCTGCGTCAGCTCCACAATGCAATTATCCTCGCTATTATCCTCGCACAGCGTTCGCACCTTCAGTCCCAGCGAATGGTACTTGGTGTTGTGGACATGGCCGGAATTAAGCAGCGAGGCAAAGCCAGAGGCACTGCCGCATGGCAGGAGCTTCTTCCACGGCGTCAAATTCTCAGTGCAAACGATCTCACGGGGCAGTGCCGAATATCGAACAAAGTTCTTCCTGTTGGCGGCCGGCATAAATTGTGGACGGAGCAGATGGCGTGGCGAAATACTATTCGTTTTGTCCACGAAATTCAGGGAGGCGCATAGCACGCCGGAAAACACATTGGCCAGCTGGCTCCATTGGCTGTTCACCTCGCTGTCGGTGAGATTGTTATCGCCGCTAAACCAGGCCCACATCTCGGCACCGCTGGTTGCCTCCACGATGGGATATCCCCAGGTCTCGTAGCGCCACAAGCCCTGGGTCAGACCAATGTGCAGCTCCTTGACGTCAAACTGTTGCAGCAGCTCGGCAATTACCCGGGGCGTCAACTGGGTGTGGTAAACTAGGTAAAAGGAAATGGGATTCAAACGCTTTTCGAGATATCAAATGTGAAAATCACGTACGATTATCCTTGTGACCAAAATGCCAGCGCGTGGTGAACTGGAAGTAGGTGTTGACATGATCGCCGGACAGTGGCCGCACCACCAGCTCCTCGTCGAAGCGCTCGTCATCCCTGCCCAGCGGCGACTTGGCTGAGCTGGCAACAGTTAATGGAATGAGTGCAAGCAGGAATAGCGCAATGCCGCATGGGCGGGGGCGTGGCCCGGCAGTGGGACACCCAGGCTGGCCCATTGGCAGGCGGTTAAATATATATTTGGTACTGTGTCCAATTAACACGATGAAAACATAAAACAAGGCGGCTATTGAAATCAGCTTGGCCAGGGGTTGCTATCGAGCTATCGTTATTGGCTTATCGATAGGATATCAGCTGACAGCGATGTAAGCAACATGGAAACTATGCGCCAGCTTGTGGTTTTCCATGTTTTATGTAATTGCTATTTTACTTTAAAACTAATTAAATTATGTGTACATTAAAATATTTTGCTTAATTTTTCATATTTTAATAGATTTTTTTACTTATAGACATCGATAAATACGATCGATTATTTTTGTTGACAGTTCAAATTTGAAAAGAAGGTACGTTTTTTCATATGGGCCTTTTAGGATTGTGTCAAATAACCTTTGTTTCATTTCAGATTTTCACGTGGGCAAAGTTGAGAATACTGAAGTTCAGCATAAGGGAAATATTTGTGAATCAAAGCAAAAAAATAAGCAGATTTTCGGCTCTTCTGTGGGACACGGAAGAGTGGGAGCCTCAATAGAAATCTTTTGGTAAGCGAGTTTGAGCTTTAGTGATTTCGTTTTGTTTTAAGAAAGAACTTTAAAAACTCTTCAGAAATTACATAGCCTTCTTCTCCTTTGCTTGTTTAATAATCACCCTCAATTGTGGTTACAATA
Organism: Drosophila kikkawai; assembly: GCF_030179895.1. NCBI lineage: Eukaryota > Metazoa > Arthropoda > Insecta > Diptera > Drosophilidae > Drosophila > Drosophila kikkawai. Next base: position 16,837,105 of record NC_091733.1, on the reverse strand, counting down.
ATCCTGAAAGGTAAATAAGAAATTGAATCGAAATGAGTTGATGCTTTAATCTTTATTTATTAAGTAAAAAGTTACATTAAATAATTAATTTAATAATTAAAAAATTCATTCATTTATTTAAATAAATGTTTATGGCGGTTACGCGATTGTTCAGCAGAGTTTCCATCCGTTTTCATCAATGCTATTCCACCTACTTCTTCGCTCAATTACCTTTATTTTGAGGACAAACATTACATTACATTTTAAGATTCTCCACCCTTTTCCTTTAAATTATCCGTCTTTCTATTCCAGTTTATGGTGTAGTCTCAAACCAATTTATAACGGTTTATAAAAGATTGCGACGGCCACACTGGCACTCGCCTCTAGCTCGAACTAGACACGAATAAATTATCGATAACGCTCAGGCAATCGACTATTTTCTACCCCATTGCTACATTTGACACGGTTTGTAGGTAAAACCTACATTTGACATTTGCGCCCCAACATCGTCTGGCCACACTGAGTGACGTTTCTGGGGTCTCGCCGCCACGGCCACACCTCAAAGTGAAACGCCAAACGACTTGAAAACGACGTGTGTGCTCAGACTCGTGCTCTCCGAATTTATTTTGGTCATCTATACTTTGCTACTGCCTCTGGTACTGATTTGTACGAATAAACAGCTAATGCGGCGACTAGCGCAACGGCGGCTGGAGCGAACAATACGTTTTTCTTCCCTGGGGCGAAAAAGAGCAAGCGAGACCTTTTCAGCAGGCGAAATACGAAAATGAACACCATGATATGCAGATTAATTTCGACAACATAAAAACAAAGGGGGACGGGGAATCTAATAGAAGATAATATCTGGCACATTTGTCGCAAAAACCATAGAGTTTATCCTAGCATTTCAGTTTTTCGTCATTTTTGTTTTTTGTTGAACCGCAGCGTAAACAGCGCAACGAAATTCGCGACACACGACGAAAGTAACAACAACTACTACAAGCGAACGGCGGCGACGACGTCGCCAGGAAAGATTTTTACTCTCGTCGCGGTATACTTCAACTGTTTTTGAACTTTTATTGCGTGTGGCTCTGCTCTTGCGGGCGAAGCGACAAAACGCGCGCGGCGCCACAAAGCGGCCAAAGAGGGATTGGGAGCGAGAGCGGGAGAGCGCTCAGGCTGGTGCTCTCTTCGCCTGCGTGTACGGGAGGCGGTGTCTCGGTGTGCGTGTGTGCTTGTGCTGTGTTCGTCTCTGTCTTTGTCGGTTGCCGCGCGTTTCGCTCGTGTTTATCGCCGCCGCCGTGGACTAACACACTGAAAACGCGCCGCAACCGCTGCCATTGCCAATGCCACAGCGAGCCGTTTTCGCCGCGTTCGTGTTCGAATCTCTCGCTCTCGCCCAATTCGCCCTGCCTGGTCTTGCTTGCTCTAAATCAATATTCCATGAAACCCATCTAGTTTGTACAAATAAACGAAAACTGAACGATCAGCAGTCAGAGGCGTGATTGTCAAAACAAACAAAAGTGATCCCAACTTGTAAAAAACAAAGTTAAAAGACATCAAAATAATAAGCAGCAGAGAGCGGCGAAAACTTAACGGCGAATACAGCGGCAGCAGCAGCGGAGCGCAAGCGAGACGGCAGCAGAGCTCCGCTGCGAGGCAACGGGATAGAACGAGATAGCCTGCAGCCAAAGAGAGCGCCGCAAGGAGGAGCAGAAGCAACGAGCAAGCCACAAAAGAGAGCGCAGCGCGAGAGCACATTACGACGCGACCTACTGAAAAGGTGATTTTTTCGTTTCATTCGTTTTACTTTATTTATTCCTTTATTCCCCTCAAATTTCGTTTTAGTAACTACATATTTAAAACATAATTGTACGCCTAGTTAAGCTTAGTCTATTACCAGAATGCCAGTGAGAAAATCGTAATGTAACTTTGGCTCTGCTCTCGTCTCGACTTCCTCTTACTCTCTCATTTCATAACTCGTTTTGGATACACTTCTCATTTTGTATTTTCTTGTTGTTGTTTCATTCTTGATTTCGCTTAAAAATCACATGTTTTTCTGTTTTGTTGTTCTTGATCAAAATTCAAATTAAATCATTTTCTTTTCTAACCAATTACGAGGAATTTCGATTTTTGCAGCTTTGTGGCTCACTTTCATTGAAACCACAAAGAGAAAGAGCGAGGGAGCGAGAGAGAGAGCACTTAACAGCAAATAGGGCTGTTATTAACATATTTTTCAGCAGTGCGTAAAAAAAACCAATAAATATTTAACCAAAAAAGACTTGCTCTTATAAAAACAAAAACAAACAAAAATATCTGCATTTCAATAATTTTTAGTATTTTGTGGGCGGGATGACGTCACGGGCTGCTGCTTCTTTCTTCGCTTTTAGTCTCTTTACGGCTATTTTTGGTATGCATTTCTTAGTGTGTGGTTATGCGTCACATTCTTGGCATTTTTCGCATTACAAAGAAAAAAGCCAAACACGTAAGAGTTAGAATAAAATTCCCTTGAAACAAAGCGTTTTGCTGCCAATGTAAACCCTATTTCATGAATTATAAAAATCTGTACGTCTGTATGTACACGCATTTTTACAATGCAAAAAGGGCCATGCATTTTCTAATGGCAATGAGAATATCTTTCTGCTAATTGTCCTGTTATGCTGAAAAGTAACAGAAAGCGGGGAAAAGGGACGCCTAAGGAGCAACGAAGCGTCTACATCCACCGTTCGAATATCCTTTGCCTGAATTTTTGCCAAAATTCGATTGATATTCTGCATTTTCTGATTCTAAGTGTTGCGTTGGTAACATTCTTCTCGACGGCTCCCACACTCTGTTAAGCAACTTAGCATGCCAGACAGGGACGGAGACAGAGACGGGGCAGCGTGCGAGCGAGCGAGGTGGATGTGTTTCGCAGTAAATCGTGGAATATTTTTTCAACAAATACCACTGCTTCGAGCCGCGCTGGCGGCAGACTGAATTTCCAATAGCATTGTCACACATTCGAGATTTCAGGCGACTCGCTGCTCTGCCGACGCCGACGTCGTCTGGCTTCCGCTCGCCCTGTTAAATGAAACTAGAAAGCACGTCGGCCTTGATTCGCTCGACTGTCGGATACCCTATATCTCGAACAGTATTAGGAGCTGCATTTGCGTAAGCACTATTCAGAATTCGATTAAGGTAAAAATGTATAATTTACTACAGTTACAAACCCAGATTTTTTAAATCAATTAAGAAGTTTGAAATTTTTACCATGTTTAGATTATTAATTCCAACCATTTTTTGTTTTTTAGATTTCTGGTAAACAAGAGTATTTTTGTTTAACTTATCTTAGTTTATTGATGTATATATTTCGATGTACCTCTATATTAATTTTGTGCTGCCACAATTTAGAATATATATTAATTGTAAACTTAGAAATATATCTATGCAAATAGTTTATAAAGATAGGCTTTTAGCTTTCTGCTGTAGCATACCCTCTTGCTGGGCAACGAAAGGGTATAATACCTGAACCGAATTCGCCGCATGCGACAAACGGCTCTCATTTGTTGCCTTGTGGCCCGCTGCTTTTGTAGCTTCGCTTGTCGCGTCGCGTGCTCCCTCTCCCGCTCTGTCGCAGACGCTCTCATTTTTCTGTAGGAAATACATTCAGTGAATTTTCTCAGAAAAGAAGTTTCTAGCAGTTGTAGTTGTAGTCGCTTTAGGGTTAGATTTTATTTTATGCTTCAGCCGCGTTTCGTTTTGGGCGAAAAATACGAAAAATTACAATGAAATAGAAGATTTTTCGTCATTTTGTTACGTTGTTCAGCAGTTATGACACATAAACGATGAGTTTTCGCCATTTGTAGGTGCTAAAAAAGTGTAGATTTTTTGTAGGGTAAACATATTTGTTTGTTTAAATTCTTCTTTAAAAGCAGAAAGTTATATATTTTATACATGTAGTATCAATGTATTGATACATTTTTCTTTTATTTTCTAGAAGTATTTTTTGGCAGTAATAGCTATTAAATTTTTAGAGGTTATATTCTAGTAATATTTGTTTAAATATGTATTATGTAAATATAGTTTAAATTGAAACATTTATTTAAAATAATTTTATCTTGTGACATTTTCGTTTGGATTATTATTTTGTTTTTTCTTTTAAATGATTGTAAAATATTACTAAGGTGTTTGCTGACTTTATTGGCGAATATTCTAAACTTGATTGAAACGGCATTTCCCACTAATTAGGGGAACACTATCTTATCATGACGTTCACGGGATTTTGAATTCACATGTTTTCAGGGGTCAAACTTACCGTACGTTTTTTTTTTCTATTTCTTTCAATGCTCAATTTGCTTTCGTTTCTAGCTTGCTCGCATATAAACGCACACACACATGCCTACGCACGTTGATATGCTGCTAGGTTTGTGTGTATGTAAATGTCGAATGCTTGTGTCAATTTTCCTAGTGATGTAATAGATTTTTTTTTTTAGGTGCGGCTTCTTTTTCCGCCTTCGTTCGCTCTGCCATATTCCACTTTTCCATGCTCTTCTTTATTATTATTTTTTATTTAAGTTTGCCAACGAGGTCAGACTCACACAGATACGCGCGCATTATGAGCACACACGCACACACGTGCAACCCAAAATAAATCGCAGTTTGCAGTTCTCTGCTGCCAGCGCTGTATCTTGCTCTCGCCCTTTTGTTTTCTCCCTACCTGTCAGCGATCGTCGTTACTGTTGCTTTTCCTGTTGCTGCTAAATGCATCTGTTACACACTCTTCTTCTCTGAGACGTAACTTCCGGCTTGATCTCAGCGCTCTCTTCTCTGTCCGCCCTCTTTCCGACTGTGCGTCTCGTTCTGCATAAATCAAATGTACGATGCCCGCATTTTGTTGTTATCGCCAATTTCTGCTGGTGGGGTTGGTAATAGTATGTGTTTGTATTAAATTATTAGTAAGCCTTGTTTTGTTTTGACTTCACGCCCTTTTTAAACAAATAAATATGTTATCGCAAAAGATTTCGATTCACATTCCAATTTTGGTTTCCTAACGCATTAAAAAAGCATTGTTTCTTGGTGGTTCAACGTTCAAATATGTGATATGCATACCACATCCCAATCTGATAACAAATTGTGTTATTTTTAATTGATAAAATTGAAATGTATCTTATACTTACTAGCTACTTAAGCCAGGTGTACAAAAATATGTTCATATGTACACACACATATGTACATATTTCTGTCATTGTCACATTTTTTTTAATGTAGAGCAGAAAATAATGATTTCTCCCTTTTCCATCCCACCTTTCCACCGATGGCAATACGCAAATGATTGATGTAACTTTGTTAGTGCGGTTCGCTTCCTTTGTCTTTAAATTAAGCCCATTAAAATTAATTAAGATATTGACCCAGTTCGCTGGCTTGGTAGTCGGCGGAAAACTGCCGGCACACAACACAAAGTAAAATGCTCGAAATTATTTCAAGTGCCTCAACTTTTTTACAGCAAAACAGCAGGCCACATGACGTCATGTAAATGAGCTTTAATACATATGTAGTTTCTTATCCCTGAAAAAAAATAAGCAAAACAGTTAATAATTGGCAGTGATTGCTTTAAATGTAAACATTATTTTTTCTTAACTGGAGCAAGTGTGACGATATAGCAGAGGAAATGAGTGAGAAAAGAGAATAAGCGATCACAGAAATTTAGCAGGCTTATGTACATACATACATATGATGTATAACAGTGGGAAATCATATGTAGATACAAATGTACATACAAAGTAGCTGTTGTCGTTAACAGCGGACGCTACAGCAGAGAATATATGAATATTATCATTATATTGGTTAGAATTAGATTTCAAAAAGTTTTATTAATTCAATAACGATTCTTAAAAGCTTTGGCTGACTTATTAAGCTGGAATGTTTTGTTTATACGAAAATGTTACTATTTCGCAAGAGCGTGGCGAAGAGTCAGAGAAAAAAAAGGGGCTTGAGTGATAAGCCGATAAGTTGCGAGCAACTTTTTTGCCTGGTAATTGATTCCAAAGTGTTTGTTTATTTAACGTTAAAAAAATTTGAATTCATCCCTTCCTATATCTCTCTCCCTCTCCACGCTCTCCATTTCGTATTCTCCCTCTCTTTGTGAAATTGTGAGAGTGCCTTTTTTCGGATTCTTTGTCACTTCTTTCGTTACTCATCACCGGCAACCTGTTGTTATTGTTTCCACTTTCGTTGTTGGTGTTTTTTGCTGTTAGCAATTAAAATCAGTAGTGTGAAGAAGTCCAAAACAAAAACTAAGAAGGTAAAAAAAAAATCGTACGCAACGGTAAATTCAACTTGTTTGCGGCGAGCGGCAGAGATGACAACTGTTTGCTGAGAAAGATTTTAGTCAACTATGAAAACGAAGCTTTAGAAGCAAATTTATCAGTTTATACTCTTCGGTAGACAAATATAAATACGTACATACGTATATGTAGTAGTAATAATTTTTCTAAAAGAAATCCAAGGGATCGAAAAAAAAGAATTTTAAGAAAAAAAAAAAAATCTTTCATTCATAGTTCAACTGTGTTCCCTTTTCCGCGGATTTCGTGTACATATGTATGTAAATATGTACATACATCACTATGTATGCTTGCACGTATTTATGTATGCATATTTAAAAACAAACAATACAAATTCATTGATTTTTTTTACTTTTACTTTTCTTGGCATCATAACTGTAAATGCTTTGCGACTCTGCTTTGGTCGCTTTCTTTGGTGTCGTCTTCTTTTCAAACAGAACACAAGCACAAAAGAGAATTGAGATCTCCAGCAGTGGCAGCAATAAAGAGGGGCTAAAATAAGTGTGTCAGTGCGACCCCCTTTCCGATAAAAAGTGCGTACACACTTTAAATAGTAAAAAAAAAAGAGTGTTTTTAATTTTTGATATCTTCTTTATTTTGTTTCATTTTCCAACGTCTACGTCCACAAATAATAATAATAATTTGTATAATAAATAAGACTTAATAATAGCTGCAAAAACGCACGCGCTGCCTTTCAATGTTTTCATTTCATTTTCATGAAGTATAGTATCTTTGTATTGCTTTTAATGATTAACACGCAAAAAAGCTTTTTTCCCCGAGTGAATAAGTGTGCGGATAAAGAAATTAAGCAAATACAACAAAAATTACAAGCCATCTATAAAGCAGTCACAGTGAAACAAAATACCAAATTAAACCTTTTTCAAATTAAAAAACTGATATCTGTAATTTATTTAAATCTTTTAATTATTATGCATTGTTAAGAACTTAAATAAATAAATATAATTTATATTTCAATGATCACTTTACTTGTGTTTAAATTTCCATGAACTTTTAACATTAATTATTTTAATCACTATTTTATGAAAAAAAAAAACTCATTGCCAGAGGCTAGTTATTACATATTTCTAGTTTGTTAGTCGAACGCACTGTGGCTTTAGCGAATTAGCACTTTGAGCCAAAACGCAATCAATTAGCACATGGTGTGTATACCAACCGCCAATGCCTATTCAATGCGAATGCACACAAATGTACGTTACATACCTAAGTACGAATTTATAAATACTTGTGTTTTATACGAAGGAAAAGCCATGAACAACGAGGCGAGGCAGCCCCCAAGGTCAGCGATAAAAGCTAATTTCCGTCTGACTTTTTATCCTGTCTCGCCAGACAGTAGTAATCCCTGACCCCCACCCGTACCAACAAACCCAAACTTTGCTCTTCCTTGGGTCACTTCAACTTCCAGTCGAGGAGGAGTGGGTGGCTGTTGTATTGATTTCATTATCAAGCATATTTTTCACTGTCCAAATTAAAAGAAGAGAAATTCAATAGTTACTAACTTGGAAAATATGCAATGCTTGACTTCTTGTAAATTCTTATGGTTTATTTTTGTTTTCAAATTCAAGGTCATTTTTAATTCTTTAAAAATGTATTAAAAACATGAACTTTCTTTATGGCTCAACCCGATCGCTCTCTTTCTTCGGGCTCTTCTCCTTTTTACTGAAATAACGGTAAATCAAAACAAATCGACAGCCAGCTGTCTCTGTCTGTCTGTCTGTCCGCCGTCTGTACGTTAGTTCACTCCACTTTTCGCTTATTTATTTATTTTTTTTTTTTTTGTGGAGGACATGTCAACGACTTGTAGTTGTTGTTGTTTTCCTTGGTCTCCGCCGTCTTTTTCTGCCGCTCTTCACAGAAGAATGAGAAAAGGAGAGCCAGACAGGCTGATGGAGCAAATGGAGAGGTGTATTAGAGGATATAAAAGTTCATTGACTTAAAAACGAGACGCTGACTACGAAAATTTTGGGGTTGCCCTTTATTGTATTTAGTACTCTTATTACTTTTATTTTGACTGGCCAGTGGGTGAGTGATGCTGATCAAGATACAGACATATGTACATACATATGTATGTACATGTGAATAAAGTAGTATGTAGATCTTTCTCCCTATAATCTTGTACCAGGTTTAAAAACAGAGCCTAAAAAGTATGACTTATTTTGAAGTTTTTAATTAATGCCACAAAGGGTGGTCGCTTGGTGTGTGCGTGTGAGTGTGTTGATGGAATTTTGTAGAGCTCTTCGCTGATTTCTCGTCCACACAGCAGCATTTCCGCTCTCCGGTTGTTTCGGTGTCCCAGGCAATTGTTGTCACCCATATAAATATGTAGCTATATCTATGAACCTTCCCCTCTCTTTTTTAAAACGCACATGAACGTCGGAGGGCAACTCAATAGGACTCTTAAATTTTGTAAACAGATTTGTATAAAATATATTTATAGCTTGTAATATATAAAATTATAATAAAAATTAAAATACTTTCCATTACAAGCAATCTACAAATGTTAATAGATACAATTTCATTTAGATAAAATAAAATGTATCTCTTGGCTGTTGATTTTAGAGATACGTTGCTATAATTGCGGCCACAAATGTGCGTGCATTGCTCACATACATCCATATGTATGTACATAGTACATCACACATGCATATGTTAATTTGTATCTTCCATTGCCTTCAGCACACCTGGGGAGATTTTTCTTTTCTCTTCGTCTTCATCTCTTTCTCTTCTTTATGTTCCTTTGTCTCTTTTTTTTTGCCAGCTGTTTTATTAAGCAATTCTTTTATGTTATTTTCAACCTTTTTTTCTACTAACACGCCTGCTAACAGTTATGCATCTTGTTTTACTCTCGTTGCAGGCTCTCTCTGGTCGAGATTTGAAGCATCTAATAGCTAATAATACAAAGCAAACAAAAAGAGCTAACCATTAAATATAACCATTCAACTAATTAAGGACTTTTAAGAGGTGAGTAACCGAGCGATGATAAATCGTTATCGATATCGCGATTAACAGCCAATGTCAAGTGCAATGGCTATTGGCCATGTTAAGTGGCGGCGCCACTGTTAATCCAGCCATGTTAATCGCGCGAGTTAACCACTAAAACAACACGTGAAAAAAGCTTTTCCCCTTGAGTAATGCCGTAGAATTGCTAGCTATGATGCGCAGACCCAAGCCGGTCTCCCGGCTTCCTTCTCTTTTCTATTTATCTTGGAAACTGGTTTCCTTTGGTTTCTTCTAGCCCTGCAATTTGCTTGCCAATGTGCAGTCAAAGTGCTAAAAAAAAACTATGCTGTAATTGAGACAACGTGACTACAAAATTAACAGTCCGAAAATTGTTACAGAAGCTCAAATGTTCCACCAACCATACATATGTTAAATAATAAACACTGTTGTTGGTTCTTAAATTTTTGAAGAATTTAAAATACTTTTTTTTATTTCGTATTTAAAAATCGTACAGCTTACATAGCTTTAAAATACTGGCACTTTCTCTGATTTCTCCAGAAATTTCTAAACCATGTAAAGTTTACATCTCGAAGTGCAAGTGCATCCTTATCGGTGAGGTCACCACTTTAGCTTAGTGATTCACTTTTTGATCAAGTATGAATGTGTGTACATCTGCTACTTACATATTCAATGAATCACAAATTCGGATTAATCTGACATACTTTGTTTACAGCTTGTCCTTGTTAAATATTTTTTAAACTTGTCAAGAAATTCAAAATATATATTTCAAATTATCGATCCTGGAAGTAAACTTTGATATTTTTCTTATTCTGAACCAGAAGGGCAACCTGCATTTGAGCGACGTGTGTTATGTACTTGTAATAAGTTTGTCCTGGTTTTATTTTTCCGCTTATTTTCCTTTTATTATTATTAATTTTTTTTGCATGCTTGCTGCTGACACATGTTTCTCCTTGACTTTTCTTTGTTCCATTAAGTTGTCATAAAAATGTGTGCAAACTTAATGTTGTATTAAATCAATAAAAAAGAAAAAATATGGAGTGAACGTAAAAGATTGCAGCTACTGCCTTTTTTGGTACTCAATTTATTCTCTGGTTTTTGGGGACTATTTGGTCATTGTAAGAGACACAGAATTGAGGTCTACTTAATTTAGGAAAATGCTTTTAAATATTTTTTATTATAGATACTCATTTTCTTGACATTTATTTTGCTTTAAACATTGTGGGCTGTGTAAATATAAGCTTGTGTAGGTATGTAAGTGCTGCACTTGTTATATCCGCCGGATGGCAATTATGATTACGATTACAATTACGATCGTGATATGCAGTCGGGCAATTGATATGAACCGTTTTATGTACATATGTATGTACATTCAAATGTGGCTTTATCGAATTCTTGCAGAAAAAAAAGGTAATAGGTTTGAAAAATCACAATTGATGATTTTGGGGCAAATCGTATTTTTAATATGGAATTTCTTTTAACATTTTTATACAGACTATTTTTTGTAGTTGTATTATTTGTTTGAAGAAAATTAAAAAATTAATATGTTTATGTGGTTACCATTTTGTAGTGGCAATGGTGTACCACCCATTAAATATGGAACGGAAATAAATAAATAAATACATACATATGTACAATAAATAGGGAAATTGTTGGTTGGTCATGTGTGCGTTTGCATATTGTATTTATTGTATAGTTTATGATCCCTCTTGTCAGACACGTAGCTCACATTTCGAAACCCCTTCCCCGTTTTTAACAAACAAATCTCAGATGTGGACGAAATTGAAAAAGAGGCGACCCTACCATATTCCACTGAAATTGGAGAGCTCTAGGGAATGGAACGTCGCCAAAGTGAGTGATTATAGTGGGCGGAAAGGGGGCGGAATGTAGGGGTGAATATGTATGTACATACATACATATATTCCACGAATCGTGAGAAAATAATCTGGCAGAACTTTGGGCTGCGTTTATTAACCTCTAGTTGGTTCTGTAACGAACACTTTGATTGGTTTTAAAATAATAATAAAGCTGGATTTTATTTTCAGGCTCCAGTGCTCAAGAACGCAAGGTTAACTTATAAAAATTATAGATTTTATGTATGTATTATACATTTAAGCATAGGAAGCTATGTACATATAGAAACTATCCAAAAAGGTGACTGTCAATTGTGAATTGCGCGAATTGACAATTGTGAATTATGTGTATGTCGCTTGGCCTTGAACCTGAAATTCGCAGTTCATTTAATTTTTTTCAATTCTTATTTCTGTTTTGCCTTTTGGAACGCTGCTTGCACTGTGTGCTCGCTGTTATTGTTGTTCGTTATTATTATTAGTATAATGCCTTTTGTTTTATTTGACTTTTTTCGCACTCTGCATTCGTTTTGTCTGTTTGTTGTTCTCGTTCGCGTTTTAATTTTCCTTTTCGTTTTTTTGTTTTTTGGGTTAATGAACTGAATTGTACCATTTTCCCCCCTTTTGTTGTTGGTTTTTCGTACAATATCTAGGGGTATTTTTTGCGTAAATTTAAATTTTCAATTCAGGCGCGCACTTATTTCTATTTTCTTCTGAGGATATCGGTGTCTGCGCGTGTTTCTGAATTTGATTTCGATCAAATATTTTTGGTAGATTTTTCGCATTCTCTGGCTGGCTGGCTGACTCTCTAGGTTCTTGTCTATTTATCTTTCTTTATTGAAATTTAAGCAATGAGCGGCATTCGCATTTGCATTGTGCATTGTTTTTATTTATTTTTTTTTTTATTTTTTATATTGCTTCCTATTTTTGACCCGCAATTTGTTGTTGCTGTCGCTCTGTTGCCGAGCTGTTATAAATAGCAGAGAGCAAAGAGAGCGTGCTATTAAGAGCGGGATTTTAGAATCGGGAGAGAGAAACTGAGAGCAACAACAAAAAAACGTCAAATGCCGACGTCATGTGAGCTCCAACGTCCACACACACACGCACGCACGTATCGTTGTGTTCGTGCCAGTGACGTTCCGTTTCGTTTAAAATTCGTTTTGTTTTGCTTCGCTTTGTTTCAATTATTTTGGTTTTGCTTGATTACTGCTTACAGTGAATATCGGTTAAGGCGCATTGCAGCGCAGTTCTGTGTATAAATAGATATGTATTCTAAGAGTTGAAATTGAAATCATTCTACCAAGTTCCTAGATTTAAAACACAGAAAACAAAAACGGGAAAAAGAAGGAATTCAGATCACAAAAGTGGGTTTTAAAAGTGTTTGTACGACAAAAAATGTGTTTAATGCTCGGTTCCTCAATGCCAAATTAAGATTAGCCAATAACTTCAGTTTTTTGGATCAAAAAAAAAAAAAAAAAAAAAGATCAACAATAATGCTATTATAATTATTTATTTAAAATTTAGGTATGTGCATAAGTATGGCTAGAACATGTTGGTTCTGGTTATTATCTGAAACGTCAAAAAATAAAATTACCTTGATAAAATGACAGCTGATTTCATAAAACTCAGATAAAGAAAATTCATCACAGCTGTTTTGAATAAATTAATCAAAGCAACCCCTAATGCTGAACAGCACTCTTTATTCTTTATCGTTCAGAAGAATCACAGGCGCACCAATTTGCTTCTTTTTGTGGGTCACCTAAAAAAGCTTTGACCCAAACAACACCCCCGCACACCGGCACACAAATGATGTTTCATGCTCGTTCAGTTTTATAAAGTTTTATTCAATTTCATTTCGTTGGTGTGCCCTTTTTTTTCGTAAATGAATCACATTTAACATGTATGGGGGAGGGTGCATAAGAAACAATCTACATAAATGTGTAAATATGTACATACATATATATATGTACATCCGGTCCCGGCAATAAAACAACAAGTGTTTGTGGAATCTCAATACTCGGTATCCAGCAATAATTGCATGTATGTATGTAGATACATAGATACTTTTATCGAATTGTAACTACAAAATAGAATTTTAATTGGTAATCAACTGCATTTTAGCATACCAGGTTCTTTTTGGAAACTTCATAATTCGTAATTATTAATAATAATTGGAGCTTAGGGCTGTGATTCTATAAAACAAAATCTAAGATAAGTTTTTTTTTACAACAAAGAAAAAATTACCACTTTTGTTTTTTTTTTTTTCCAAAATTAAGGACAATTGTTTTTGCCTTTGTTTAGGTATTTTATTTGAATTTAAAGATTAAATTTGCATTAAAAACCATGTCGAATTTGCCTTAATATTGTTTGCGAATATTTTTACACGTTTGCACATATAATTCCCAACTGGTTTTAACATCTCTGAAATGAAGTGACGGTTGCCGTCCTTAAGTATGGACAGTGGCGATCAGTTACATGTTTGTGCTATTACACTGTGCTTTTAAATATGTGCTACATATTAAATAGGTGCTTTATTAATATTTACTTACTGTAAAAGTAACTACATTTTGTCTTAAATCAGTAAAAATTGTCCTTAAATTTAGAAAAACTTGCCCGAAAACTAAGAAATTTTTTCTAAATGCAAAAAAGTATTGGGTATTGGGTCGAATCATTCTATTTATCTTTCTCTTCCTGTAAGAGTTATGCACAATACAATGTATTTAGTACTCTTATACATATTTTCGTTTTGTGTCATTCCGCTCTGTTCTAATTTATCGCAATTTGCTAATTTGCAATAACAATTTTTCATTTGCACTTTGCTCCGAAAATAGAACACTGTTGCATTTTGACAAGCAACCAATGTGTGCTGTGGGTGCGCGAATGAGATGTTGCAGTTTTATGTTGAGATGCTTAAATGACTGTGACTTTTTTTTTGTTGTTGTTGTTATTGTTGTGGCTGGTATTTTCGTCACTGTTGATGCAATTTTTGTTGCTATTACTATATTGCTGTGCTCAATTGACGACAGTGTTCCACTTTTTGTGCGAGCGCGTCCTTGACCCAGAAGTGATGTACAATAACTTTTGCGCACACCACCCAACCATCCTACCTCCCTCCCCGCGCCATCTGTTTGTCTAGTCGGCTCTCCTCCTTTTGCTGTTTCTCCTCCTTGCCTTTCCTTTGCACCCATCAACAGCTAATGAAATCTATGTTAAGGTCAGCGCCAGACGTTGCCGATCCTAGAAAACTGTTAAAATGCTGTTTACTAACAGGTGCAGGCGACAAAAATGTCCATTCTATTTTAGAAATGAGTCCGGGATGTAAGTCTTGAAAAAGTTATAGTGAAGATTTTGCAGTTGGTTTTTTATTACAAATAGATTTTTTTTTAAAGAATATTTTCCAAGCTTAAATATTAAAAAAAAAGTACTATTTATATTCTTAAAATTTCGTAAGTCTTGACTATTTTCAAAAATGTTTTTGGGACCAGTAGGCCGCCTGCCGGTCTGTCATCTCTATTTGTTATTTCAATTATTAATTAATTAGTTTATTTTCGTTGGTTGTGCAGCAATTGTGTGTATGTGTGTGTGTGTGTGTTTGCTGTTACGTTTGACGTTCTTTTTCTTTATTATTGTTATTATTTTTGTTTGTAATTTTTATTGCCAGCAAAAGCTTTAGTTTTAATTACACTTACACTTAGACTTTTGTAAATTGTGGATTGGATTCGAGGTCGACGAGAGAGTGAGTGTTGAGAGTGGATTGTGGAGTGAATTCCACATATTCATCTTCCTAAGGCTCGTCGTCCCATTGACTCTTTCAGGTTTATTAATGAATCTTAATATTGGAAAAATGCAAATGTTTTTTTTCTTTAATTTTCCTGCTATTGAAAACAGCTGATTTTTTCTATTTCACTTTTCTAATATTTTTGAATTCATTTCTTTCTTTCCAGACTGCTACAAAGGAACAACAACAAAACAACAACAGCAACAACTATAACAACAACAAGCTAGAAACAACAAGGAGAAAAGAACGGAAGACTAGAAAATAATTGTAATACACACAAGAATTAGTTATCATTAAACATAAAAAGAAAAAACCATCAAGAAGAAAATAGTGACACAAAACACACAGCAACTAAAACTAACTGAAAAAAAAGAATATTTCAAAAGATTAGTCGAAAAAATAAAAGTATTTTTGGCATCAAAAGTAAAACAAAAGCATAAGTGAAAACGATTAGGAAAAACACACATACGACACACAACCAAAACAAAAAACATTTGTTAAAACTTAACAAAAAGAATCACTTTTAGCCTTATATACAACAAAAAAGAAAAATAAGAAGAAAAAACCAACAAATCAATATAGTATTAAGCTTAGTTGGTACAAGAAACCCGAAGAATACAGAAGATAATTTGAGCAAGTAATATTTAAATATGGCCACTATGTAAGTTGCCCAAAGACTTCAGACCCAGACCCATATATACACCACACAATATATATATATATATGAAATTATATATATAACTGCAAACACACATACACACACGCAAGAAAACACTCTATATATACCAAAAACTTTGATAACAGCGCTTGCATTAAAATCTATCATCTGCCTAAAACAATATATATAAACCACTCCAGCAGAGAAGCGCTTCTTCGCCATCAACAAAATTCGGCAATACCAAAAGATTGGCGTAAGAAGGGGGCCGAGGCAAAGAAAGATATTGAAATTGTTAAGAAAATAGGACTTGAGGGCAAGCTACAAACTCCTCCATCGTCAGTACCTGAAACTGTATTATTTGGCTTGAAGAAGAAGCCAACGGAAAACAGCCTGCCGGAGAAATCAGTCCTTCAAAAAAATATTGCCGGGCAGGCAACTCCAGAGTTAGGAACTTTAAAACAGGCCAGAATATATCAGAAGGAAGACCACGTTACTTGCGGAAAAGGTAAATATAATTCACCCTTATTTATGTTGCAAATAAAATAAAAATGTTATTCCTTTTTTCAGATCTAAAAGAAAACAAAGAAAGAACAAAGCAAGGGGTACAGTTTTCGGGCAAAAAACAACAAATACAAAATTCTAAAGGTAAGAGCAAAGCTCTTTTATTTGATATTAAGAAAACTAATGGAATTTTATTTAGTTGCAGACGATCTCAAGCTATCTAGTGACAAGAATTCACTGCACCGAAAGAGACAATTAAAGTTGCAGGAGAAACGCGCACAGCAGCAGCTACAGCAACAGCTACAAAAGCTAAAACAGCAGCGGCAGCACTTAATACAACATCAGCAGCGGCTGCAACAGCTACCACAGCTGCAACAGCAACAGCAGCAACAGCTAAAGCTACAACAGCTGCAAAAGCAGCAAAAAAGACGGCTACAACAGCAGCAACGGTGGCAACAGCTACAACTGCAGCTGCAGTGGTATAAACAGCCACAGAAACTGCAACAGTTACAACAACAGGTACAACAACTACACCAGCAGCAGCTCCACCAACTCATACAGCAGCAGCTACAAAAACTGCAACAACAAGTGCTACAACAACTGCAACAGGTGCAGCTACAGCAGCAACTACAGCAGCAGCTACAAGAACTGCATCAACAACTGCAACAGCGGCAGCAACAGTTACAGCAGGAACAAAAGCAAAAAGAACTGCAACTGCTGCAAAAGCAAAAAAGTCACCAATTATATATAAGAAAGCAACACCTACAACACCGTCTAATACTACAAAAAACGTATAACGAACGGCATAACATAATCCAACAGCTACAGCAAGATCAACAGCAATACAAACAGCAAGTGCTACAGCAACACCAACAGGAACAATTGGATCTACAACAGCATTACCAACAGGAACAGCAAAAGCTACAACAGCTATTTTTCCAACAACAACAACAACAACAACAACACGTACGAGGCCTATATAGTTCGACAAGAGGCGGCTTACAAGCAAACAATTATCAAGGTAAGAAGAAGTAAGAAGTTTTTCAACAATATAAACTTGTTGTAGAACAATCAGAAGCAAAATCAAATAAGGAAAATTACAACAATCATAATAAACTAAAATTTTGACGTTAAGAGATATGTTTTTGAATAACTTTGTCGGTTAAAAAAAAAATAAAAAATGTATAACAATACAAAAAAACTTTGCTCATGGAAACGGTAGTTGTGATCAGAGCCCTATCGATAAATATCGTTAAAAAAATGATGAATAGTTGTCGAAAACCAAATTAATTTGGAATTTATATTTTCTGCAGATCAAGAGAGTTTTGTGCATCAAAGAGCATTCAAAGAAAAAAGTTTAGCGGGAAAACGAAAACAAATATTAAATTTTACAAGTAAGGCAGGAAATATTTAATGCACCGATAACTATTGCTTAAAAATGTAAATTGCCTGCAGATCAGGAGGTTATTGTGGGATCTTCAAGCGAGAGCAAGAATAATAATTCGACCAAACATTCAAACCCAGTCGTTCGGAAGCAAGAACAGAATCAGAAATGCAAACAAATATCAAAGTTTAAGAGTAAGGCAGGAGAAATTAAATGTATTTATGTTTACCGTATTAATAATATCTAATATTTTGCCCGAAGGCAAGTTATCTGGACATCTGCAACAGTTACGGAAAAAGCTACCGGCAGGAATCTCTCGAAATTTGAGTGCCGAAACAAAAAAAAAAGTACTTCTACGGTTGGAAAGGAAAGCTGATAATATAGAAAATCTACTGCTTCATACCGCGATATCGATATTAAAAAAAAGGGACCTACAATTGGCAAAACTTCGACAACAAATACCAATACCTACACCAACACCAATAACTACACCAAGGTCAATAACTACTTTCTTATCTACACCAAGGCCTCCCACGTTAATACCTACACCAACACCCACAACTACACCAACGCCAACACCAATACCTACTCCAACAACTGCACCAACACCACAACAAAGACCAATAACTACACCAACGCCATCAATTAGCATCGAAGAAGGCCGTAGACTGCATAATATTCGAATCCAGCTATTGCTTGACGTCAAAGTAAGGGAAGACCAGGCGATAGACGAGCGTGAAAATCTTCTAAAGAAATCGCTGGGAAAGCAGTCCAAGTCCCGAATTCAGGAATCCGATACCAAGCAGCAAGTTCGCGTCCACGAGGAGTGCTTACGCGCCCAGCAAAAAGAGGCCGAGGAGATCCGTTTGCGGAGATTACAAAATCCAAATTATCAGCCCCCGACAAAAAAGGAAATTCAGCTTCAAAAACGACTAGTTCGCCAGCAGCAAGAGTACCTCAAGTATCAGCAGTTCCCGCCGGGACCCAGGCACCCTCTGTGCCAGCAAAAGATGATGCATAACGAAATGGTGAGCTTACCGGTTGGAAATTTAAACGGCGGCTTAAAGGCCACCAGCACTGGATCCGGAGTGGGCACCAGCAGTGTCGTCTCCTCGGCGGTGCTGGCCAATGCTCCACGAGTTTACCTAACGCCCACTGCTACATTTATGGCCAATCGCCAAGCGGCGGCGGCGGCAGCAGCAGCGGCAGCGGCCGCACAAGTAACTGGAAAGATTGGAGGCGCCACTATAGTCGGTGTGGGTTCTGCTACCTCATCCAGTGCAGCGACAGTTGCCTCCTCCGGCACAGTTCGTTATTTTTCGCAATTTAGCAAACTGCAAACGACCGGTGGCAACGGGGCACCACCATCACCCACCGTGCAAAAGAAATTGGTCAATGGGGATACCATTGTGCTGTCCAATGGCACCAAAAGCCGAATCTTGACCAGCAACAGTAGCAGCAGCAGCGGAGTTGTTACAACAGCAACAGCAGCAACAAGATCAGCAGCTGCAGTTGTAGCTTCCACGAATGGCGGCATCAGCGGGAACCGTTGCCTCATAACGAACAAAATGGAGCCACTTGTGTTGAATGAACCTGTGATCAAGAACAACGATGATGATGATGATGCCGTAGAGAAGGAGCCTGAGGCGGCCAGCATCCTGCAGGAACAGCCGCTGGAGCTGGTGGCGGGCAATTCATCCGATGGCGATGAGCCGGAACTGGACATAACCATCAATAATGTAGTCTGCTCGTTCAGTGTTCGCTGTCACTTGAAGCTGCGCGAAATTGCCTTGAATGGCTCCAATGTGGAGTATCGACGGGAGAATGGGATGGTGACGATGAAGCTGCGACATCCATATACCACGGCCTCGATTTGGTCTTCCGGCAGGATAACGTGTACGGGCGCCACCTCTGAACCAATGGTAAAGTTTATTATTATTGATTTATTTACAATTAATATTGAAATTTCATTATTCCTTCCAGGCCAAGGTCGCTGCCCGTCGCTATGCCCGATGTTTGGGCAAATTGGGCTTCCCAACTCGTTTCCAAAACTTTCGCATCGTTAACGTTTTGGGCACCTGCAGCATGCCCTGGGCAATCAAGATTGTTAACTTTTCGGAACGGCATCGGGCTAATGCCAGCTATGAGCCGGAGCTGCATCCGGGAGTCACATACAAAATGATTGAACCTAAGGCCACCCTCAAGATCTTCTCAACGGGGAGCATAACCGTGACAGGTAAGTTGAAATATTTGTTAGCAGTTAAGAAAAGATGCTTAATTATGTATCTTTCTCTCTCTCTCCCCAGCGGCCAGTGTAAATGATGTGGAATCAGCGATTCAACACATTTATCCGCTGGTCTATGAGTTCCGCAAACAACGTTCACCCGAGGAGCTGCAGCATTTGCGGCAAAAGCAACGTCGTCTCACCGGCGGCGTTGATCCCAATGAACTGGAAGAGATTATCGCTTCGGAGAATAAGGCGGCGGCCGTTAATGATATATTTGTGAATACAACGACTGCCCATACGACCAAGACGACGACTGATGGTACGGATCAAGTCAATACCATAGCCACTGCCGCTGGCACCTCCTCGATTAATACTGTTCAGCGGTCGAAGCAATTGGAGAGCTACCGCAATATGATGCAGCAGACGCAGGAGGAGCGACGCCATATACCGTTCCACGGTAGCACTACCACCGCCACTGCCTTGAATGCTAGCAAACCCTCAACCTCTGCTGCTGCTACTGCTACTGCATCATCTTCGTCGTCGTCATCGACGACAGACAATATTTGTGCCAGTGCCCGTCGAAGGGCCACCGAATGCTGGGCCACCAAGCTTCAGAATAAGCGGCCGCGATACAATGCAGCTTCAACTGCATCCACTAATAATTCCTTCTCCAACGTTGCCTCCACATCAGCCCAAGCTCAAGCCCAAAGCCAAGCCCAAGCCCAAACCCACCTGCGAAATCCACTTAAGACAGCCGCCCTGGCAAATGCCAGAATGCGTGGCACTGGCCAGACGCCTATGAATCTAGCGTTGAATCCTAGCAGCAGCTCCTCCTCCTCCTCAGTCGCCGCCGCTTCCCGTCTGGTCGCCAGCGGGAGCAGTGCCGGATTTTTGCAAGCACAACAGCGACAACAGCAGCAGCAACGACTGTTGCAGCAACAGCAGTTGCAGCAAAAACTGCTGGGGCAACAAAGGAGCTTCTCGCCCAGCGACTTTCAAGTGGATGACCTGATCGAGGAGGAGGAGAGCAACGAATTGGATTGTCAGTATTGATGGGGTTTTGCTGTTGTTGCTTAAG
The DNA here is from genome assembly GCF_030179895.1 of Drosophila kikkawai. Lineage (NCBI taxonomy): Eukaryota > Metazoa > Arthropoda > Insecta > Diptera > Drosophilidae > Drosophila > Drosophila kikkawai. The sequence goes on along the minus strand of NC_091733.1, from coordinate 16,816,357 downwards.
GAGCAGGCAAAACACATACACAACAAGTGCTACATTCGTTGATTTATTTGTGTGTTTGTGGATACTCTTATTATCCCTTTGTGTTTGTGTGTGTGTTGTGTTCGTTGCATTTACACAAAAACGAACGAATTGACAGCACGGAGCACAAAGTGGGAGAGTGGCTAAGACGAGATATGAAGCACCCAAAGCAAGACGAGAGGGAATTCTTCCTGGCAGGCAAGCAACAACGCAAGCAACATACACAAAACATAAGCAAACAACATCCACCAACCAAAAATATTTAATTTATAAGGTGAGATATCGCTCAAAATACTAATTATTCGTTGAGATATTGAATAAAAATCAAATACATTTTATTTATAGAAAGCAAAATATATTAAATTCCATAAATAATGATGAAACATTGAAATACCTTGCGATATATTTATATTCTTAGTTTTTCTTTATTGATCTCCCTCACTTATATTTGCATTTCTTCTTTCCCCATTTTAGGTTTACGTTTAAATAACACTGGTACTTTAAGAGAGCACACAGCAAGCAACAAAACTAGCAGAGATACATATAGTGTAGCATCGATGATATCGGACCCCTGAGAAATCGAACCCATCAACAACCTCAAAAACCAACAACCAACAACAACAACCAGAACCAGAACCAGATGATGGTATCCAGAGAGCTTACCATTAATCGTAAACTATAGCCTAACGTAAAACTGTAACTGAACGTAACAAATCGATGTTTATCCGTAAAACCATCGATAATTTCGATATTTTTTTTTCGTTATGAATACGTATTGCCAGGGTTTTACGTAACATGTAACCAAAATATTACGGATTGTTTAATGTATTTTTTTTTTTTTTTGTATATTTTTTTTCCTCTTTTTTAATTTTTTTTCTATGGTATAAATAGTTAATTTATGTGAGCAGAAAAACCACCGCCTAATGAGAAATACTGTAATGGAAATCATAGCATAAACCAAGCTCAAGCTTGTGCAAGTTTGTTTGAATTTTGGATTCAAACCAAGAAAGTTCTTCCCCCAAAAAACAACAAAACCAAAATTCTCAAGCAAAAATAATAATTATTATCAGGAGACTGGAGGAGCAAATGTAGAATAATAACCGAATAATATTACAAATTAAATAATTAGTTTTTTTTTTTTTTTGATTTGTTCACTTTAAGTTATAATATAATACACACACACACCTATATCTGGTCACATTTAAACCAATAACAACAAATACAACAACAGCAACTAATTATGTCATAATTTATGCTTACTACATACATACATTTATACTTTATACATTGCAACAAAGAAAAATTGAAGGCAAACAAGAGAGAAGATTTATAATCACTAAACATTAAGCGAAAAGGACGAAATAGATGGAGAGTTTGGCATCGATAACGATAACAAATGCGAATGACTAGGCAAAGGAAAAACAAAAACTAAATTCTAAGTGCTTATTCTTAATACACAAGCAAGTTAATTCGTAACCCAATACTATTATCAGATATATACAAACACATATTTAAGTATATGTATCCTTTTTTCTTTTTTTTTTTTTAATTTTGCTGTAAAATTAAATATTTAAAAAACTAGAATGAGAAAAGAACTTAAGCTTAGATTTACAAACTTGTTCCTGTGTTGTTGTTAAAGAAAAAGAATTGTAAAATATACATACAGTACATATTTTTTTAGTTAATTTAACGAAGCAAACCATATGCATACACACACACCCACACACACAACACAAACTTACATACATATGTACATACATACATAATATTAAGGCATTACGTCGTACATCAGAAACAAACAAGCAATAAAATCGAAAGAGATGAATGGAAGAAAGCGTTAAAACCCAAATTTCTGTCTGTGTGTGTAAAAAATAAAAAATAAATCGCAATTCTTTGGCGTGCCTTCTTCACACTTAAAGAAAATAAAAAACAAAATATATAGCCAATTGTACAATCATTGAAATAGTACTTCCAAACAAAATCCAAATCCCTTTTAAGAAACACACACACACACACACACACACAACACACGCCTGCAAATGTTATTTAAATGCATAAATGTGCATCAAATTAATGTTTTCCAAACTTATAACGTTAATTGCCTCACACACACACACACTCATATACATAATAACAAAATATTTCTAGTTTCTTTTGTGCTAAAACGTAAAAACAAAACAACTTTCATATCGTTCAAAACTTATGCATAATCAAAAATAGAAAAGAGAAATATGTAAGGAAAATATATCAAACTCTTTTTTTTTTGTGTATTTTTTATGATTTGCAAAGAAAAACCCCAAAAAGAAAATCTAGGAATGTAAAAAAAACTTGAAAATGCCTTTAGGGATCAAATATGTAATGTCAAGTGGAAAGTATGAGAAAGAGACACGACCAGAAAGAGATAGAAAGAGAGAAAGAGAGAGAGAAGGAGCAAGTGCCGAAATGTATTTTTTGTGTATGGGAATGTGTATGTAATGTGAAAGGACGAAAAGGAAGAGAGGACGTGTTGAAAACATCTTGATATGCATCATTAAGTAGCAACTGAGAGCCTAAGCCTTATATTTAAGACAACAAGAAACAAAAACAAAACAACAAAAAAAACAACAACAAATTCAATGCAGAATACTAATTTGTAAGCCAAAATGCATAATTAGCAATCTAAAGATACAACAAATCTGACAAAAACATGCTTACTAAAAAGCTTAAACTACAAAATGATTGAATAATTGATTGTACATAACTGTTAAAAAAAAAAATTACAACAAAAATACAAAAAGCAAGCAAAGGAGAAACCAACAAATACAACTCTATAAGCATTACAATTTATACAACTGGGAATGATATATGTATTTGAGATCCCTCTCAAGTCTAACTGCCTTCAAAGAAAGTAAAAGAAAACAATTTAAAATACAAAACGTACATACATACACTTTGAGTAATTATTAACAAATTTATGTATATGTATATGTATTGTATGTATTGGGGACAAGAGGAAAGATACAAAAATGCTTAGCAGATGAAGGATGTACGATTGTAAATTGCTTGATGAATTTAATCCCCAACTTTCAACAACAATTTTTTTTGTTCAACACCAACACACAACATCAACAACAGACAGACAGACAGAAGGGCCTAACTAAATAAGTGTATTTGGTTTCATAAACTTTAAAAAAGCAAAAACTAAATATTAATAATTATATATGTACGTAGTATACAGATATATTTTTGATTATTATGTATTTAATGACAATGAGAACAATGAAAAATGATGCAAATGATACATATAAACTATGAAAACAAATATTAAGAAATCAAATAGCATAATTCTGTTTTTTGTTTTGCCGTAAAGACTGCATTATACCAACAATTAATTATATATACAAAGCATAATAACTAACATAATTCAATAACTGATAGAGATGGCAAGTAAGCGTGACATTAAGTGCAGAAAGGATGAATGAATAAACATTGAATCAACCACAAAACAAAACAAAACAAAACATAAAAAAATACGAAAAAGAAAGAAAAAAACATACAAAAAACTGAAGAAACATTTATTTATTAGTAACTAAGATTCAGAGAGAGCGAGATCGAGATCGAGATCGAGTCAAGCCACGCGCAGACCTTAAAGGTCGGCCCAGAAAAGAAGCCCCATTTACGAAAAGCAAGATGAAATTACCTTTTACCAAAACGTGCTACTAATTCGGAGGGAAGTTTTTGCAACAATAAGCATCGGATCGCGAATCGGATTAATTAGGACTAGCTACCGTATGGATAAATCAATTACCGACACTTGTACGATTAAGATTTATGGTACACGCCCCCCTCTTCTAATCCCTGAAACTAGTTTTGTAAGTTTCGTAAACTAAAGAAAAGTTAGATTTATATACGAAAAAAAGATATATATATGACATATGTATATACTATAAAGAGAGAATCGGAGAGTTGAGAGATAGATATATACTTACACTTGGTTCGTCGTGCTCTTTGTTTGCCGCCAACACTTTACAGTCCCTAAGGCCAAGTCAAAATCTACGTATATTTTTTTGAAATCTATGCAAAAGGCCAACTAAAAGAACCTAAATGTAAAGATTTCGAAACCTTTCGTTGGTTTTCCTTGGGCTTGCTATACAACAGCAACAACAAAACTAAACGAAAATAACTCATTTTGATTGTACATTTAGTTTAAAAGTCTAGACTCTAGTTTGGAGTTTCGCATTCAAAGACCTGGGCGAGATAAGAATGTTTAATAAAATGTTGAGCCTAAGCTAAAGAACTCGCAACAACTGCCTCTTCTTTTAAGCTGACAGCCAACACTCACAAGTAACACATGCGAAAGCAAAAAACAAAGAAATCAACCAACCAAATGAAAGCAAATTGTTTGAATAAAAATCAAATTACAAATGAAAAAACAAACTAAGTGCATTTTTAAATAGTTCTCAGGGTGGTTTATGGTTTTTTTCTAACAACTACTATAATTATTCTTATGTTACTAAAGAAAATATTGTAGATTTCAGAGTTAGATTGCCACAGTTAAAAATGTATTGTTCAGCAATTTGATATCATACCGATATATTTATCGATTGATGTATTGAACATTTTAATTTGAATTTTCCAAAAGAGCCCAAATATAGTTCAAACCAGGAAAGACCGATCCTGTATCGATATTTGTCGTTGCGATATATTTTTATATATTAATTATATATCATAAATCGATATAATAACGATAAATTGAATTTTAATTTGAAATTTTCCAAAAGAGCCCAAATATTAATTTGCCCGAAAATATTGATATATTGATCCTGTATCGATATTTGATGTTGTTTTATATAAAACCCGAATCAAAAAGTTCAATTTTAATGTTTATTTTATAGTCAGAAGGCTCTAAAGTGCGTTTCCCTACGTGAGAAACGGCCATGGAACTACATAGATTGTCATTCTTATAGTAAAAGTAAGAAAATAAATCAGTTTTTTGTTTTTTTTTTTAATTTTAATAGATTTTCAAGAATCTTTTTGTTCTTTTTTTTTTAAGTTGTGACCAAAACAAAGAATATTCTATCGAAGCTTAAAGCCTGCAAGGCAAATTATTTAATTTCCCTTTAGAAACTTCATTATTATTATTGCTGTAAGGAATTCACATTCACCCTCTCTGCCAATATGATTACTTCGCAGTTGGTTTTAATTATTGCTCGACGCTTTATTTTACAGTTGTTGTTTTTTGGCGATTTGTGTAAATGCAGCTTAATCATAGAACTATGATGATGTTTGGATGCTGGGATGAGGCTTTAAAATTAGTCAACTTTTTTGTAGAGCATTTCTTAGGGAAACTAACGAACTAACGAACCGAAAAGAAGGGAGTAGGTGTAGTCCAGGTAGAAGAAAAATATATATATAAAACCAGGGAACCAGGTTACTGGCTAAACTTCACGCCAATATTGTTCACACGCGACTGCATGTGCTGGAGCACGTCCTGCGAGAAGTCCTCGATGGTGGTGAAGCGACTCTTCTGGAAGCTAAAGATGTCGGCCAGAAAGGCGAGCAACTGCTCCCGGAAATAGTGGCAAATCTCACGCAGGTTCTCGTTGGGCCCAAAGAAGCCCCAGGCCATCAGCGGCGATATCTGTTCGGATATCACGTAGAAGTGCGACATAAAGCCGTTGGGGAACTTGAGCATCCGCTTCTTTGCCTTCAGCACCGACCACACCGCCGTGGTAAGAGCCTGAAAGTACAGAGAGCCCAGTGAGTACACGGGTAGGAGAGACTAGCGTGCGTCACTCACCGTCTCTTTGAATCCATTGGACAGCCAGCGGTTCTGCACCACCGCCGTAACACTGGCCGGCGGGGCATCCAGATCCTTGAATGAATCCAAGATAATAAAGTCCAGACAAATGTCGTAGAAGGTCATCGCCTTGACATTGCGCTGTTCCAGCTCCAGCTGTATGCACGGCCAGTTGTTGCTGTCGCGCAGGAAGTTCACCATGTCCTCATAGCCGACCAGGAACTCTTTGGTGTCCTTGTCGCCGAGACACAGCAGATCGGTGAGTATCTGTCGGCCAGCATCGCAGATCCATTGACCGACAGCCGGATCCTTGAACAGAAACTGGAAGGCCAAGCGGACGCAATGCAGCTTGGCCAGATACTCGGTATCGCTGCTGCAGTGCATCAATTCCGCTCGAATGGTGCGACACGGCACTGTGTACTCGTCATGGTGTTTCAGGGCCGTCTGGAACAGTGGATACTCCTCGTACGAGGTCTCGATGAAGCCATCGAACTCCCGCAGATCCGCCACTTGGTCGAGAGCCGAGGCGAAGCTCTCCGCTGAATCGAAATTCGGATCGGAGCCAGCGCGGCTGAGGATACTGCCCGATTTGCGCGACCGATGGTCATCGTCCGCCTCGCCCGTCTCCTCGGCCTCGTCTATAGAATGCTCCTCGCGGAACAGCACCGAACGCTGGTCGAGGAAGAGCAGCTCGCTCTGCTCCTGCAGCGTGTACGCCATCTCCAGCAGATTCTGGATTTCCCGGCAGAACTCCGAGTCCTCTGCCGTTGTCAACAGGGCGGGCACTCCGCCGGGCGAATAGTGCGCCGCCAGGGCATCCTCCCAGAAATTGATTACTGTATCCAACGCTTCCATGCCCATCATTCCCAGCTGTTGGGCTGTAAGCTGCGTCACCATCGTTCCCCCGCCGGGAACCCCAGCATTCTGTCCACCGCCGCCGCCGCCACCAAGAAGGCTGTTGCCCAGCACACCAACTCCAATTGATCCTGAGGCCATGGACAGGCGATCGGAGTAGGCAATTGTGGAGCCAACGGGACTGCCCGATCTCGCCGAGGCCTTGGACCCGGCTATGGATATCAGGTCATTGGGACTTCGCATGCTGTTGCGGTTTCGACGGCCCGTGTATTTCCTCGCCCGGCGAGGCGGACGCGGCGGCTTGCGTCGTCTTAGAAATCGGGATAAAACTCCCATAAGAGCCACGCCGGCCGTCAGCGAGAATATGACAACCTGGTGGGGATTTAGAGATTAGAGCACATATATAGCCATTAAGATCGAAGTGCACACAGTGCACTTGGCACTTTGCCTCTAGTGCTTAGGACGACGTACGTTCAGAGTAATGGGAAAAATCCATTAGTGTCAGGTGGGATCAAGTGTTTTGAACGAATAACTAACTCACCTTTGTGGTGGTGGAGACGCGAAAGGGCAGCAAGTGGCCCCCGTTGGTCCAGGTCGCTGGCATGAGGCGCTGCATCCTCAAAAGCTCGTCTTATCGGTTTTTTGTTTTTGTTTTTGTTTTTTTTTTTTTTGAACACTCGACGGGGCTTTTCTTTTTTGGGGGAATGGAAATGTGAAAATGGAAGTGTGGGCGGAAATCAATTTGTGCCGCCAGTCCGATTTGTGCGATTCATCGGCGCTTGGCGTTGTTATCTCTTGGTCCAGTTACTGTATTCCCGGGTCAACTTCAGCCCTGCTCCATGTGCGCGGCCGTTTCGTGGTCGTGATTTCTGGCACAACACGCAGCGGATGCGGGTTGTGGGCACTGGTGGTCAGAGCGTTGGGCAGTTTTTGGAATTCGTGTTGGCTTATCAGTGAAAACTTTCACTTTTTAGGCCTGAAAAACAACAAAATTGCATCACAACGCTTTGGGGAGAGCGCGCGGCGGCGGCAAAAAGGTGCAATCAGCTGTTATTCGTGGCGTTGCCGTACAGAGAAAACCCACCGAGAGTGCTGCCAGACAGCCGGTGTGTGGGGTGAAGAAAAGCCGGTGGAGCTTATTGCACTTTTTCCAGTACCTTAAAAATAATTTAGTTGCATAAATTAATTTGTAAACGATTTTTGTGATTTAAACAAAACGGTAAAAAATGTAACAGTATTAATTGCACAATGTTGGAAATATGTTTGTGGAAATAAAGAACTAATGACAACATTTTCAATGATATATACATTAAAATATATATTTTTTTAGTCTTAAAATGTCTTTTTTTTTATTTACGAAAGTCTTAATTATTAATTACAAGTAAAAATAATTTTTTAAATATTTAAATAACAAAAAACCCACTTATTCCGCTCAATACCGGTAGTGACTGCATGCCAATCAGTTACTCAGTGCGTTCACCAGCACCATCAAACCCTAAAAAAATATTATTGAGTAGATATTTAGGCTATCAAACTTTAAATCACTAATTAAGATCTAGCTTTATATGGCATAAAATTAAATTTAATTAAATATAAGCCCACTAGTCACTAAATTAAATGTGCTGGTAAACGCGCCCTCTTTTTTCCCTCACTCCAGGTACGAAATGCAACGGGCGATCGCGCATCTCTGACAGAGTTGCACAGCGCTATCGATAAATGATTGATTATTGCAAATCGAAGAGCGGGAAAGGGGAAACTTGCTAATTTAAACGAATTAAAACTAAATCAATTATGACATTTACGTTTTTGAGGCTAAGCCAATTCGATAACATGGCCGCGATGACGTCACGCTCCGCTGACAACAACAACAACAACATACTGTCCAAGCACTTTGAACCGGCAAGAACCGCAAATACTCGCGAAAGTCTCTCGAAATATTTTGGCATTATTAAAATTTCTGTATTTTGGCATTGGTGCGGGCCAAAATATACAATATAATATATTCCACTTTTGAAACACACGCACGCGGCAGAGAAAAAGAGAACGGGAGCGGTGCCAGAGTGGCAAAAGAAAAAGCAACAAAAACAAAGCGAGAGATTCAAGCTTACAGTGAGGGCTCTATAAAGCGAATTGCAAATTGTAAGTGCAACAAGTGTACGAATTTTTTAGTTTTAATATATTTTAAGTTAATATATTTTAAGTTTTGCGATTTAGCTTTGGAATTTATTATACATATTTATTTTTAAGCTTTAATAAATTATTATTTATTATTTAAATTATGTAAAAATTCAGTTCATTTTATTCATTTATTATTCATATATTTTCTTATAAAAAAAAACGAAATATTTTTCTTATTTTTTCCCATCAGCTGGGCTTATTTTGATCTTTCGCAGATCAACTGAATCAAGCAGCCACTGTGGTTGGATATGAGCCGCTGCCGCCTGGCATTGTTATTTTATTTTGTTATTAGTTCAGCGACGCCGCCACTCATCATCAGCCGTCACCCGTAAACGATGTCCGAAGATGCCAAGAGTGAGTGCATAATGGATCGCAAAAATTGGATAAATCATAATTCATAATAACGCCCCAGGTCCTGGACCACGCACCCGGAACATCATTGAGAACCAGCTGTTCCGCCGGCAGCGCAGCCTTAAATTGGAAGCACTGCAGCGCCAACGGACCTTGGATTCTGGCGACGGCGTTGAGGGATTGGGTCCGGATTCGGAACCCTTCGACAAGGTCAGTTGTAGTCTCTCCCCCCCCCCCATCAAGGTGACTTGGACATAATGATCTTTCCCTCACAGACGCACATTGTGATTATTTTCACGGCCAAGGCTAAGCTGCGACACTGTCAGGATGTGGAGAAGATTATCCAGGAGTTTGGCATCCAGACCACCCTGGAGATTGTGGGGTAAGTGATAAATAATATAAATATTCCTATATTTAATTGGAAATATGTTTTTTTTTTATTAGGAAAACTGAAAAGTACCTGTATCTGTCGGCCAGCGTGGATACCTTGCTGCGTCTGGCCGATGCAGCCGAGCTGGAGAAGATGACCACCACCAACAGCATGCAAAAGTTCAACTACGGCTGTATCTCGGATTTCCTGCTGCCGGGCATGAGCAAGGATCAGATCCTGCGCTACTGTGAGATCCCAGTGCTAATCAAGGATGTCATTCAGGATGGCATCAAGTCGTACCTTCAGAAGGGTTACATTGAAGATATGTTTCCCCTCCACGATATTGTGGGTTTACTTCTTTTGTTCTGCGAGTTTTTGCTTTTAATTAATTTATTTTGTTTTTTATTTGAATTAGTTGTATCTCACACGCTTCAATTGGAACCTGAAGCGCACCAAGCTGCCCATCGAGGACATCCGCAATTACTTTGGCTCGAGCATTGGGCTCTATTTCGGCTTCATTGAGTTCTATACGAAGGCCTTGATATTCCCCGCTGTATTTGGACTGCTCCAGGTGCTGTTCGACCTGAATATATCGCTGGTGTGCAGCTTCTATGTGATCTGGACAACGGTGAGTATGCACATACATATTCTGGGTTAATTAATTGTTTGAATCAAAAAAGTAAAAGCAATGTGGCTAACAGAATATTACAGTTTATAAATTGGTGAAATTGTTTACCCCACGAGATGACTAAATATAGCAACGTTTTAAGTGCTTTTTAGTGCTTTCAACTTAATGGAGATAATAAAAACTACATACATTCATTTGTTGTTGGGCAAGTAGAGACAATTGTAAAATTCATAGAAACAAAAATTATTAAAATAAAATAAATATTAGGAAAGAACCAACGGGAAAAAAGAATACCTATTTCGATTTAAGAAAGAATTAGCTTCGAATGTTAAATATTTTTCTTAGACTTGTTAGTTTACTTAGTTTTAGTAACAGGAAAATATTCTTAAAAAAATTAATAGTAATAATAATTAATTAATTAATAAATATTAATTAATTAATTAATATTTATTAATTAATTAATTATTAATTAATATTTATTAATTAATTATGATAAATTAAGAAAATGTATTTTCGAATGCCTGATATTTTCTTAGAATTTTAGGTACAAAGTCTTAGTTGCAGGAAAATATATTTTTTTTTTTAATTTAGAATTTTATAATACATTTTTTAACTGATTAAGAAAATTTATAATATTTTTTATTTATTATTTTCTTAGAATTTTAGGTTACACCGTTTTGGTTGCAGGAAAAAACTCATTAAAAAATGTTTTATTTTATAGATATAATATTTAATTAATTATTTTATTCTGAAACTTATAAAGAAAATACCCAATTGATTTATAAAACAATTGTAATAATAAATATTACTTGTTTGCAGATATTTTTGGAGCTATGGAAACGCAAATGCGCCGGCTACTCGTACCGCTGGGGCACCATCGAGATGAACAGCTTGGATAAACCGCGATCCGCTTACCAGGGCCAGATGAAGCCGGATCCCATAACCGGCAAGATGACGCTACACTATCCGATGCGCTACACATACCTGCAGATGTACTGCATCTCGTATCCGGTTGTCCTCGGCTGCGTGGTGGCTGCCGGCTGCTTTGCTCTGTACCAGTTCCAAATCGAAGCCGAAGTTCTGGCCGATTTTGGCCCAGACTCCTGGCTGCTCTACATCCCGGTCATCGTTCAGTCCGTGCTAATTGCCATCTTCTCGTGGGCCTACGAGAAGCTGGCCACATTCCTCACCAACTTGGAGAACCATCGGACGCGTTCCCAGTACGATCGCCATCGGGTCAATAAGCTGATGCTTTTTGAGATCGTCAACAACTTCTTCTCGCAATTCTACATAGCGTTTGTGCTGCAGGATTTGCGCCAGCTGAAGTATCAGCTGATGATGCAACTGCTGGTATTCCAGGTGCTGTGCATTGCCCAGGAGATTGGCATACCGCTGCTGGCCGTGCTAAGGCAGAAATATGCCGAGTTCCGGCACCGTGAAGTTGCCGAGGAGAAGCTACGCTCCATTAGCGATGTGCCGCGCTACGAGCAGTCCTTCTACGAGTCCGGGCTAGATGAATACCATTCCACGTACGAGGATTACCTGCAGGTGTGCATCCAGTTTGGCTTTGTCGTCCTGTTCGCCGCCGTTGCCCCGTTTGCCGCCATTGGAGCGCTGCTCAATAATATCTTTGCCGTCCATATTGATATGTGGAAGCTGTGCAACATCTTCAAGCGTCCGTTTGCCCGCAGGGCCAAGAATATTGGAGCCTGGCAGCTGGCCTTCGAGCTGCTCTCGGTGATGGCTCTGCTGAGCAATTGCGGCCTGCTCTTCCTTCAGCCGAATGTCAAGTGAGAGGCTTAGTTACTTTAATTTTCTTATTAATTTTCTCATATTTTCCCTGTGTTTTTTTTCCTTTTTTCTAGGGACTTTTTCTCCCACTGGCTGCCCTCGGTGCCTGACCTGTCATTTGTGATCTTTGAGCATCTACTCTTGGGCCTGAAGTTTCTCATACACAAGGTGATCCATGAGCGACCACGTTGGGTGCGAATTGGTCTGCTCAAGTCGGACTATGAGACTAGCCAGGCGCTCAAGCAGCTCAAGTGGGTCTCCTAGTTGCAATCCATGAGAAGTTCCATTAATGAATCATAATTCTTTGCAGAAAATTCAAGGCGGAGGCTAACAAGATGGCCTGATGCTGGATGATGCAGGATCTCCCTCCCACTCCTTTTTTTGGTGCTAATCATACTACCAGTCCATTTATTTTATTTCAAAAGATTATTATTTATAAACATTACAACTAAGCAGTGCTTTATACGGTGAGAATGTATGCGTTATAACCGTCGGAAGGAAGTGAAGGTGTGCCTTAACCCACAACTCATTAAATAAATAATTATTTCTATGTATACTATAAAAATAAGGGTTAACAAGAAGGAAAGAGAAACACGGGGAAGCCGAAGTTTTAACACCCTGAAGACTATCAGTCAAGTTTCAAGACTGAGAGACTAGTTTGAGTAGAAAGGAAAAGAAGGACATGGCTAAATCGACTTGGCTATTATATTCTCTGCGTTCCCAACCTTCTGACTACCCTGCAAGGGTATACAAATGTGTCTCATACATGCATACCAATTATATCCTTATCCTACTACATATATCTCCATATATATGTGTCCACATCCTAGTGCTTACCACTCAGCGAGCTCCTCTGTAATGCCGGAAAGCCAGATAGGCGTCCAAGGCATGCAGAATGCCTGCCGCATAGCCCATGTACTGGAAATATTTGAAAGATTCAAACAGGAAATATACATTATTTTTCAAGTACTCACATAGCAGGCAGTCATGGCAGGATATGCCCAGAAACCAGGTCGCACCAGGAACTGCGGATGCAGCCACACCACGCACGCAAAGCCCATGTAACTCGCCGAACTGAAGTACATGCAGCTGGCCAGCCCATTGAATATAGTCTCCTTGGATAGATATAGTTTAGCCTAGATATCTTGGTCTTCCTCAGGAGTCCCTGCCTACTCACAAACATGGACTGCCGTATGAGATTGTAGGATTTATCCGAGAAGGCATAGCATATGAGCAGGATCCCGTTGGTGGTGAAGCAATGCCCTGTGGTGGCCAAAAAGCTGGTCAGCGCCTGGCCAATGGAGTCCGCATAGGGCACACCGTACTTGATTAGCAGTCCCTCGCAGAGCATGGCCAGTCCCAGCTGCATGAGCTTCAGCAGGCCAATTCGGGACATCAGAAAGCCAAAGTTAATGCAGGTGCAGACGCGGCAGCAACAGATGCGGATGCCCAGCGGTTGGCTCATTCCCCGAACTCCAAAGGCGGACAACGGCGTGGAACGGTGCATGATGATGATGATGATGTGTGTGTACTCCTGCGACCTCGGATTGCGACTGATCGTGCATCTCCGCATCTGTGTATCTCGGCTTTGTTGTCTGGTCTTTCAGTTCATGTGCGAGAAGGAGAAGAAGGAGGGTTCTATAAATAGCTCCTGGGCCACATGTGCGTGCCCTCCAAGGAGTGCGCTGGCGAGCGAGTCTCTGTGGCATTTTCAATACTGCAAATAATACAACAAATATATTTTCTACCTGCCTGCCTTTTCTTGGTTAATATGTTTTAAATAGCATAATCTAAAAATCCAAGTAGGTCTTCATGTTCTCACCCAGACAGCTGTCAGTCCCGCATCCGATTCCGGATAATGTAGGCATAAATCCAAATTCCAAGTTTTAGTAGCACAAAATTTTTACAAAATTTACCTTAAAACGCTTTTCTAGCTAAATATTTCGGATTCCCCATTACCTGTACCATTCGCGCATTTATACCTTTAACCGTAACTGCTTCTGGTTCCTAATCCTCTCCTGGTTTCCCCTCCGTATTCGCTTTAGTTTCCGCCACAAGGATGTGCTTTAATTTCAAGTTGTTTGGCGGCAGACGGCGTCGCGCCATTGCTGCCAATGGTGGCATCTCCCCGCGTCCCAGTCTGGCCAATGGGCCTCAGGTGTCCATCGACACCGTCCACACTGTCAAGTCATCCAAGTCGGCCAAATCCGTCCGGTTGGGCAAGGCGTCCGCTGGCATTCGGCCTGCAGCCGTTATTGTTGGCAAAAAGATGGGCCACAGTGCGAACCTGTTGGGATTGGAGAAGAGGCAGCATACGGCTGCTGAATCTGGCGGAGGAGCTACCAGTAGCAGCACCACAGCACCCGCAGCTATCACCGCCGTTGCCTCGGTGGGCTCCAGTGCTGGTCCCGCCGCCGTATCGGAAGTCAATGACAATGGAAACTCTATAAAACGCAGCTCCTGGTGGGGTTTCTTTGGCATGGGCAAGAAAAAGAGGAATAGCAACCAGTCAATCTAGTCCCTGAAGCCATGTGACTCCACTTGACAGGGGTTCCTCACGGAAACCGACAGGATTCGGAGCAGAAGCCGCAATCATACAAGTAGAACTTGACTCCAAGGACTTTTTTGCGCAGAGATCGCATAAATAAATATAGATTTTATATATATAGGACTTGCTAGAGTCATCAGATTTGCTTGCATTTATTTATTTTAATTTTTTTTAACTGGGCGTTATTTCTTGATTTAATATCATACACGAAATGTTCATATAAAAGGTCCCTTAAAATAGCGATCAACTCCAACCCTGTTAACCTGATGATTAATTCAACTGCAAGGATATATAAACTTTAAATTTCTTTCTTATTTTTATTTTATTCTATATTGTTTTGTTTTTCAATATTAATTGAAACAATTTCAAAATTCTACTGTATACTTTACTTGTTCAAATCACAACCCATCCTAGTAGGCATCCGTCTCTGTAGTCTGACAGCTGGCAGTTTCACTTTCGTGTCCTAATGTGCTTATATATCAAAATTCATAATTTTCCAAAGCATACAATTCCCCAAAATTAATCATCAACGGACTAAGCATTCCGTTTCTTTGGCTACCATAACCGCTTCCAATCTGTTTCTGGTTACCCAGCCGCATTTACTTTCGCTTCCGGTTCCGTTTCCAGGATGTGCTTTGGCAAGTTCTTCGGCGGCAGGCATGGAAATCGTTCCAATGCTGTTGCCACTGAAGGTGTCACCGTGCGTCCCAGCCTGGCCAATGTTCCCCAGGTGTCCGTGGACAATATACGCTCCGTCAAGTCCACCAAATCGACCAAGTCCGTCAAGTCTGGCAAATCGATGGCCGCTGCCAGCCGCGTGACCGTCAATTTGGCCAACCAGCGAGCACCCAGTGTTAACACCATAGGATCGGAGGCAAAGAAATCTGTGCTGGTTGGGCCAGGCGGAGGAGTTTCCAGTGCCAGCGCTTCGGTGGTCCCTAATGCTGCTGGTGGATCTGCCACCGGCTCTGGGACAGCAGATGGCAGCTCTCGCTCTGTAAGGCGCAGCTCCTGGTGGGGTTACTTTGGCATGAACAAGAAGAAGAATTCTAGTATTGATTCGCTCTAGGTTCCAATGATCCCATCCCGGAGCAGCGCAAATTGCTAAGGATTCATCTTCAAAGACCTCCGTCGGGATTAGAAGCAGAGAAGGAAGCACACATATCTTCGATTTTTCAGAATTACAGCAGAAAAAAAAAAATGAAATAAAGTGCAAAACCCGTAAAAAAAATCCTTTAAAAAAACCCCTAAAATTCCCAACTCCTGGAATCCGTGTAGAATCAATGTATTCAAGTTCGTTTAATATGATTTTATTTATTTTTTATTATTTTTCAAGCTTCCCTTTCCGATTTAATATGAGCTCTTGTGTATACCATATATATCCCCATGATCGGATCATCTTCTTTCCGAGATCGTGTCGTGTGCGCGCTGGACACACAGAGAGAGAGAGAGAGAGAGAGAGAGATAGACAGGGGGTGGGACAGGGTGGAGCGGGCCAAACAAAGCTCAAACGTCGCCACCGCCGAGCGATTAGTGTAATTTATCAGTCGCAACGGCAATTTATCGGTGGGATTTATATGGAAAGAAGGTAGGGTGGTGGTAGGGAGGGGGCGTAATGGGCGTGGGGCCGGTGACGGGTGACGGTGGGTGGGGGCGATCGCGGGGGTGGATGCTTTTTGACAATAAAATTAATGTGGCTGTTATCACAAGTAATTGTTGCCGGCGGCATTTGTTATTTTTGCTATTACCGCTACTATTGTTACCGGTGGCGACTTGCGTCAATGGGAAGCTACACTGTCAGAAAATGCATACAAAAAAATAGGGGAAAAGAAAGCAAAACCTCTAATGTGTTACCAATTTTTAAAAACTTCAAATAGTTAAAATTGTCAAGAAATTAAACTTAAAGAAACTTTAAACTTAGTATGAATTTTTATCCAATTTAGGTTTAGTTATTTAACATTTTAATTTTTCCCAAAAATGATTCAAAAAATCTCAGAATTTTTTAAAAATTTTATAAGGGGTTACATCGTTAAAATTAGCAAAAAATTTGCCAACAAATTTAATTAAAGAACTGTTAATTTTGGTTTTCAGATCTATTAACCTTATAAAATTCAACACAAAAATTCTTTCCAAATTGAATTAAATGCATTTTATGGCTTAGTTATATTTTTTAAACTTTGATTTTCCGAACAAATTTTATAATAAAATTAAATTTAGTATGTAGATTTATTAAACCTATTAAAACTAACTCAAAACTGTTTTCCGAATTGAATTTATTGTATTTTTGGCTTAGTTATAGATATTTTAAGTTTAACTTTTCGTGAAAAATTATCAAAAACAATTTTCATAATGTTTTTAATAGTTTTATAAGGGGTTACATGGTTAAAATTGTAAAAAATTTGCAATAAATTTTGTTAAAAATGTAACAAATTTTTAGAATGCACTTTCCTAATTGAATTTAATATATTTTTAGCTTTATGGTAGATGTAGAATTCGGTCTCCTTCAACCTGAAAGTTTATACAAAATTCGGCTTTCAGAAACTATTATTTAAAATGTTTATTTCTTTATTTAACATATATTTTTTTAGAAATAAATATACAATTGTAATACCATTTTCCTGGTGTAACAATGACGCTCTGGAAAAAGTAAAACCGTAACCATTCAGAATTTGCATAAATTGTCTTGGCCAGGGCAGTCATAGTACTTCAGAGACATGTAATACTTAATACAGAGAGACATACGTAATAATATGCAATCTGCAATTAGGAATTTGCCAATTCCGTCACGAATTTTGCACGTGCAACACACCAACTAGCATTAAATGGGGCAGGGGGTAACTTCGAGTCATTTTCCGATTTCCCAGCCCACCCGCCGGCGATCTTGTTTATTTTTAAAGACAAGGCATAGGAATGAAATAAAATGTATATATCGGATATATGTACATCATATATCCACCGATACAGTATAGACTGAGAGAGAGGGGACTACACTTTTTGTGGGCCGTCTTCATTGGGGCCGATGCCTCTGACGTCGTCGGTTCGGTTCAGTACGGTTTAAGAAGAAAAACGTAAAAAACACACGCTAAATACGCAAAGATTAATTAATGTAACAATTTTCGGCTGTAAATAATTCGAATCTCGGCGTGTTGCACTGCAAAATTGTTTGTAAATTGTTGTGTCATTACAGCGAAAAAAAAAGAAAAAAACGAAAACTGCAAAAAGCCGACACAGTGCGCTGATTGTCGGACTCAAAAAATAAACAGCAACAGATTTTCATTTTTGTTTATTTTCGTATTTTGTGTGTGTGTGTTTCGTTTGGGTTTATTTTGGTAGCCGCCGACAATCGGAACAAAATCGGAGGAAAACAATGTGAGTGGAGTGCCTGCCGCCTGCTTGTCGCTCAATCGCCTTTAAAATGCAGTTAATTAAATAAATTGCAAGCATCAGTCAGCGGTTCCAAAAGCGCCTCCGCGTTAGATACTAACTTATAGCCGCTATATCCGACATTTCGAGAGATCCGATCCGATCTAATAGCGGCAAACTGCAGACCAGGAAACAATTGAAAGCATCTCAGAAATGGGTATTTATGATGATGGGAACCTTGTGTCGAGTCGGGCAATGAGATCTGCCAGGAACAAGTATGATATATATATATCTATATACTTATGTATATATTTTGGGAATCACGCCAACTTGACGTCTTTGGGTTTAATTTAAGAACAAATAAAGGAATTTAGAAAAGTAGAATAAGAGAAATGTTCAAGACAAATTTCTCAGACAGAGCTTAGACATATAACTCATATTTTGTTTATAATAAATACAGGAAAATGAAATTTCTAAGTACTAATAATAACACTAAGAAAAATATTATATTTTTCATATTTTTTCTGAAATTTAGGACGTATTTTTCTGATTGGCGTGGTTCAAAGGTGAATTCCACATTTTTTTGCTGGTCAATTTTTAATAAAAACCTAAAGTTAGTGGTGCAAAAAAATCTCACACGTGTGCACTTATAATTCCCAACCAGTTCTAACATTCCCGGAATAAAGTGACGGTTGCCAGCTGCCGAGCGGCGAGTGCATGTGGATGTGTGGTTACATTTTTGTGCTACTATGTAATATTACATAAATACTTTTACATATATGCTAGGTTTTAGGTAAACATTTTGATGAGTGCATGCTCAAGTCATGATTAAGTCAGAAAAGTGGGAAATACGTGGCAGAGAATTGGAGAATTTCCGCCACGTAAGAAGCCATTAAACAAAAGTTACTAGTTACTATTACTAAACGATCTAGCCATGTCCGTCTGTCCGTCTGTCCGTCTGTCCGTCTGTCCGTCTGTCCGTCTGTCCGTCTGTCTGTTTCTACGCAAACTAGTCCCTCAGTTTGAAAAGTTATCTGAATGAAACTTTGCATATAGTCTTCTATATGCTCTCACTGCTATATATGTCGGAACGGGCCGGATCGGACGACTATATCATATAGCTGCCATACAAATGTTCGATAAATTTTTAGAAAAAAATTATAACTTGGCTGTTTTTCAACATATGTGCACTATTTTTTACATATGACCATTTTATATTATTCCAGAATTTTGTTAAAATTTTATGAAAATCGGACGACTATATCATGTAGCTGCCATAGAAACGATCATGAAATTAATAGAAATAAAAATATAACTTCGTTGTTTTTCAACCTATTTTTATCTACTCTGAGATAGAAGCTTATTTTATTAGTTCAAAATTTTGGTATAAATTTTATGAAAATCGGACAACTATATCATATAGCTGCCATATAAACCGATCGGTAGGTATAGGGAAATATAAAACTGGGAATGTAAAACTGTAACTGTCAAACTCTCAACATAGTAAGTATAGGTAAAATGCAATGAAATAATATCTGCAAGGGTATACAAACTTCGGCGTGCCGAAGTTAGCTTCCTTTCTTGTTTTTTGCTTTGCATTCTCTGAAACGCAAATTCATGGGGCGAGGGCAAGAAAGCCGATATTCTTGGAGGGCCGTAAACAAAGCCCTATCTGGGCCAGAGATAATGATGCCAAGTGGCCGGCAGTCTGGCCCACTGATTGACCATTATATATATGTATTATTTGGGGAGATCCTAGTCTAAAAGTGTTCCGTTGATTGGGTATTATTTATAGAAATTTGTTTGCCACGCGCCGACGTCACTGTGAGCATATATCATTTGCCGATGTCATGATTTTTTTTGGAAATCCGCAGCCCCTCCGGGTTGTAGGACCCATAAATCGAGTACACTCGAACTCATCAAGGTGACAAATTCTGAAAGTAGGAAGAATTGCACCTACACTGGTAAATAAAAATGAATTTTAACAATTTTGTGGAATAATTTTCAATATTAAAGGGAGAAGAAGGCATTTCTGAACGATAACTATATATGTATATTCTTGAGCAGCATTAACAACCGATTCGATCTATAGCCATTCCATAATACAATTCCATGTTACCCAATTTATTTTTAATTTTTTAAGGTGTTCTTATCAGTAGAATTGTGTAAAAAAAATGTAATTAAAAACAAAAATGTGAAATTAGTACTCGTAAACCTTTATTTAATTTCTATATATATTTTTTTTTTAATTTTAATTAAATTTGTTTTTCTCTAGAAGTACATAGCTGGACTATGCATTTGTGTTTTTCCAGTGTACAAAAAAATTTCTTCTTGTACCTACAACAAATGTGCAAACAACAGCTAAAATAATAGAAGCATTGCAAAACTTTCCATCAAGTCAAAGGTTTGGCTAAAAATAAACCTAAAAGAACATTTTATAAAAATTGTACTCTCTAGGGATGTAGGTCAAGATCAATAAGTTAAGAAGAAAAGTCTAATGTGATCTACAAAATGTCTTTGAATATCGAATATCGAATTTTGTTGTATCGAAAAATATCGCATTTAAACGAAAAATATTTAAGTTATTTGTCACCTTTTTCCATTATTTTAATCTAATATACTATATAGTCTAATAGATTTTTCACATATATCGCCACGTTAAAATATTTATTCGCGTTCTAGTACTATATTTTGCTCACAGTGTACTATGCCTGAGACACCGGAGATGAGTTGGCAGAAAGTGAACAATTCCGGCTGGCATGTTAATTGATTAGAAAGTCCGAAATAGTGCCTATGAAAATTCTCACCAAGAACTGGAAAAACCCTGATTGAAAAAAAGGATCTCGATCCTTTGCTATTTACTAACGATAACCTATCAGATTTGTTGTCTTTTCGATTACCAGTTAATTTGGAATCTTATCTGCTCAAACATGACTTTAATATTGTACAATCTTAGTGTGACTTCAATTAGATGGTGAAAATCGCAGAATCACCAGCCTTCGCGATTGTGTTGAAAATAAAAATAAATTACTTTTGATTTGTTGAAAAACCAATTTGAGCTATTTATGAAATATTATAGAGGGTGTTATTTATTGCAGATGATAAGTGTCGTTGTAGTGTCTGTGTCCCCAAAATATCCCATGATTCATAGGCAGACGGAGACCCTCCTCAGTACCGGATGGAAATGACTTTTGATTGTTGTTTGCAGGGGAGAAAACCGAAAACAGTTTGCCAATAGTCGCCTTGTCCATCTGCGTCATTGCGAAAACACTTGTCTATCGCCCATTTGTTGGCAAAAGGGGCGTGGCCGGAGGTTTTTACATACTATACATCTGTTGACAAACAAATGGGGTTGAAACTTTAGAGCTAATATTTAAATTCTTCCAGTGATAATTAATAATTTCAATATCAAGTCGATTTACCGATATTATATCGATTTTTGTCGTGCAATTCGATTTATAAATTTATAACAGATATATCCATATTTTGTTTAATATGTATAGAATCAAAATAGCAAACATTTTCCCAATAACATTTAAACAATATTTTTCAATATTTAAAATTTCGATATACCATGACAGATTGATGTAATTTCCTGTATGATTTTGTTTTGGGATCTATTATCTTTCCCGCTGCTGTGGCCACCCTTACATGCGGTTAAGAATGTGGTATTTGTTGGGGCAAGGCGCCAGTCATGTATCACAAATTCTTTTCTTGTGTCTCCCCGTTGGGGTCGTGTTCTATGCTGCTTATCAGCTATTGGCTATCGGCAAATCGATAAATCATGTCTCCAGGAAAGAGGAGATCTTCTCCGAACCCAACCCCCTCAACCCTCAGGCCGCTTCGCCTTGATCTACTGACGTTACTATTACCATTATGGCAGTAAGTTACCTGCAAGTGAGCTGTTTGTTCGCTGTGGCATTGAGACACCGGCATCGCTTTCATTTGGCTACAATTTCAATTTCAATTCCAATTCCAATTTCGATTCCATTGCGTTTGCAATATTTTAATTGGGTTTAAGATCGTTTTAGTATCGTTACCCAGCTCAACTTTGACAAAGATTGTGATTCCGAAACCGATTCGGAGATGCTCCTTCTCTTCGAATAGTCTACGATTTTAAATACTTTTTCATATGTAGCTCATTTATTAAATAATTTATATTTATATTGTTTAGTTTTAGGGCTTAAGGTTTTTTTTGCATTAAATGTTTTTAAGGATTTTTGGATATCTTAAAAAAAACAAAAAAGTATAAAAGTTACATTCACTTATTCTGATTTTGTAATAAATTGTGGTAATTATGAAAAATGTGGGAAATGTAAGTTAAATGGTTTTTCAATATAACTGGAAAGTTGGAAATTTAAAAAAAATTAAAATTGAATTCTAGCTATTTTTAATGTTATATGAAATACAAAAAATATCATTAATATTGTAAAAACTACTATAAATTCTAGAAATATAATAAAATATTTAAACAAATTTTAAAGCTTAGTTGTGGAATAATATTTTGTTCTTTTATTGCTTAATTTTTTATTATTATTTTGTTTTTGCTTTTTTGTAAATTTATTTTAATTTCTAATGCTTATATAAATATTGTTCGGTTCTTTTGTGTACTACTGGTTGAATTCGATAATACCGAGGGTTTAGTAGCTCCCTTCCTCGTCGATCAGGTCGACGCCGGCGGAGCTGCCAGCGTTGACGCCGACTGCGACTGCGACTGCGGCTTCTCAGCTTTTGGCGCAATCGAAAGTTACGTTTCAGCTTTACGTAGAGCGCATTAGTCGATCGCTGAAAGTCGACGGCGTTAGTTCACAGTTAAGCAAACAAAAATAACAAAAAAAAAAAAAAAGGAAATTGAAATTGAAAAAAATTCAAGAAAGTCTCAAAGAACCCTATATTAGCTGGAAGTATCACCCGGAGATATTGTAAGTGGTATTCGATTACCTAATATTCATACGATGCGCAAAGTGCTCTCGAAACTGAAGATCCAAGATTGCGGCGGCGACTATCAACTTTTCTTCCGTTCGAACCGAAATTATCATTGATAATCAATTGATTAGTACAAATTTAATGACAGTGCAAACAAACGAACCAAGTTCGTTCCGCCGCCCAAACGAATTTATTTAAATGGGCAAATATTAAATTAAAAGCTATGATTGCCACCGAATTTCTAGCCAGTCCAGAGCTATTTATAAGCCTGGATTTGTGCAATTAAATTGCAAAATTGTTGCCACCGCAAATGATTAAATTAATTAAATTAATAATGGCACAGTCGGGCCACAACAGAAGATGTGACTCTCCATATAATATAGAAATTTATGTATATATAAATTATAATGTGACTGAAAATCGTGCTCGCATTTCTCCAGCAATTTGCCATGCGATTCCCGCCAGCTGCTCTCTACTTCCCCCATTCCTTACTGATCCCACACGGAAATGCTATCTAAAAACTATATATTATAATTATATATTATATTATATAGGCAGTGCAAAGAGAAATATATATAATAATAGGTAATCCTGGTGCTTAAAAAACTATAAATATAAAACATGAATAACAAAAGACATTTAATTTTTGAAATAAATTATAATAAATAATAAAACAGTTAAATATATATATATATATTATGAATAAATGCAACAAGTTTGCAAATGATTTCCTGAATAAAAAAAAATACAAATAATAAATCAGTTTCTTTATTTATCCTTTATCTCCCTCCCATCATTGCTTTTTCCGCGTATTTTGGGTATTTTATATACATATGTACATATATATATCTCCAGCTCTCTAGTGCCTAGTTTTCGATAGTTATTCCTCCGATTTGCATGCAGCACGTCGTGTGGGGATCCAATAAAAAAAAGTGCTAATCAGGCGGGCCTTTAAATTCCAATCATGAGCCAATTAATCTCCCTTTTTCGGGCCTCCAGATCGCTAGCTTAGAAAGAAAGAAACCCCCAAAATAATGAGTGACAGTCGGTGATATTTCCCATTTCAAACTAAAAAGAAAAAGGGATTTTATGGGTTATCTCTGTGTCTGCTTGCTGGGCCCAAACACATTCGATCTTCGACTAATTGCCAAACGTGACAGATAAAATTCCTAAACCAAGTTGAGAAGATACTATTGCCAGGCGAACTTCTTTAACTTTAGCCAAACTCGGAACACGTTAGGCAGAGTGTCACATAAAAAAAGACAAGCTACAAAGTCTACTAAATGCCATAAAACAATACAGTTTATTTATAATTTATGCCATTGCAGAGTTTAAAATGTATTCTAACTAATTAACATTTATTGTTTAAGCAAACCAATGCATTTGAGAAAGCTTCGAGCTTAATGCAAAAAAGGGATAGTAAATATAATATATATAGAGAGAATATATAGAAGAAAATTTTATTTTAGTTGAGTTTTAAATCCCTTAAAAACGCTTTAACTATGTTATATTCTTAAAGAATTTTATTCCCATTTAGTGCTTAGGTTTTATTTAACTTATTTATTTATTTCCCCAACAGAGAGACTCCTCAACTGGCTACTTAAATACTTTTTCATATATAATATAATGTATAAGGAAGTCAAACTGTTCCAGCTAGTTAGTGAGTTGTCTGTCAAGCGAGGATCAGTGCCTTAAAAGCATGGCCTGTAAACAATAAAATCAAATTAATTATGACCAAATAAATCACTGACATCTCTCGTTGCGGGCAGAATTATTGCCCTCTGCTGCTGATAAGCGACGTCGGCTTAGGCTCTCCACCGACCAATTAATTAGCACGCGAACAGCGACGCTGGCTGAGGCAGCGGCGTTGGCAGAGGAGATTGGCCAACAACAACAACAACAAAAGCAAAACCGATGGAGTAAAGTCGATCGAGCGTCTCATTATGCTTTTCTGCTTTTCCGCTGCTGCTGCTGCTGCTGCTGGGTTTGCGTCTGCGGTTGCTGCAACTGGGCCAGCGCACACAGTCGAAATTCGGCAATTCGAACTTGCGAAATTCGAAAATGCAAAGACCTAACGGTGATCTCGAAAGTCTTGGCCTTGAAGTATAAGAATACGTTTTTAAATTAAATTTAAATTAAATGTTTAAATTGTAAACTCACGGTTCCTGTAATGTTGTAATGCTGTTCGTCATTATGTAGGCTGCACTGTATTATGTTCGCTTTATTTGTTTATTTGATCGCTGCAGTTAGCTAACTGCATTTACACAGATGTTTCACGGCCTCCTCTCGTTTTTCTTTTCATATTTCTACACAGCGAGAAAAAAAAACTATTGATATTGTTTTAAGAGAAAATAAATTAGAGAGGCTTGTTTAAGATATTCAAGTTTTTCCTTTAAATAAATATATATTATTTTGTATATTTTCAGAATATGGACCTAAAAATGGAGTTGGGTGGCTATGTACAGTCCTCGCCAAACACCAAGCGATTCGTTGTGGAAGACTCGAGTGAGTTTTTTTTTTTTTTTTGAGTGAAATCTCGACAAGGTGAAAGGGTGAATGGACAGCTTGGCTGGCTACCCTTTCTTCCGGCTTAGACAATCCGGAAGGAAGTGCGTCGGCGGCATCGGATACGGAATCCGAATTCGAAACCAAGTCCGAATCCGATCAGAGGCGACCAGGTCAGATCAGCGTCAAGTTGAAGTTCAACGGCTGTCGTCGGTCGTCGCTGATGGCCCTGAAACACGATGCATCTGAGCCATATTTATCAGCCTACTTACACTGAGCAAAAAGACTGGTATTCACCCCATTAATCGAATCATTGGCGTAGTGCGCTATAACTTTGAAATATTTAAAATTTGTAATTAAATAATATTTTCAATATTTTTAGAACTACAATAAAATTTTATCAATTATTACGCAAAAGTGGCAAAAAGATCCATAAAATCTTTAGTTTTTAACCAACATTTAGCATGAATATATGATTTTAATATCCAAACTTGCACTGTAAAGCTCAAATATGAAGTTTAAAAAACATTTTAGTCAACTTTCTAATATACTAAAGGCCGCTGAAAAAGTGAACTCCCAACTAAATATGGCTTTACAGACGACCTTGCGGCAATTTACGCTTCACACCTGCCAAATTGGAGCAGCAAGTCGCTCCCAGTCACTCACTCACTCACCTGTCCGCTTTCTCTCTCGCCCCCCTGCAGTTACCAAGGTCACCTCCGACGGCGAGCCCCACGGAATGATGACCATGGTGGCGGGACTGTCTGGATTGCTGGCCGCCATCATAATTCTGGCCGTGCTCGTCTCCATGGTGGCCTGTCGCAAGCAAAAGAGGTAATACAGATAATATATATACGGAAGTTAAAGAAATATAGTCTAAGAACTCAAATGAATACTTGCAGCAGCCGGAAGAGCAATGTTTCCACCAATGTGGCCATGACCAGTGTCCAACAAAATCAGCCGCAGTTGGCCGGCAACCTAAATGCCGCGTTTGCCGAGAGCACTCTCACATTGGACAAGGACCAGGACAAGGAGGTCCAATGGCGGCCCACATCCGTGGTGGTGGAGCGATATTAGCTCAATCGGATTCCATAGCCCGGAAGGAAACGTGATGTTTTTGTGAACATTTGAGACTGAGACTTAGCCTAAGGATTCCCATCACCATATTTTATTATATGCTATATATATATATATATCCTTTTTTTCCTTGTTGAAATGTAAATACATATATGTTTACGTATAAAAAAAATATATTAAAAGTGTTAAAATGGCCTTTGACAAAAAGTTTTAATTAAGGTGAGGAATCTGTTAAATATTATGCTATTTTTGGCCCGCTGGAGTCTCTCTTTACTAAATCTGTGAAACCCCTAATTGAAATCTAGCAAAACACAAGGAGTAACAGGACAGAAAAGGTCCTTTTGTACTTCAAAATTCTGAAATTCAATAAACTACTTTTGTGGCAAAGCCATCTACCATTGGTTTTCCAAACCATTAACAAGTTTCAAATCTTCGGGAATCGAGGAACCACCACCAGCAGCAGAAAAATAATTATTTCTCGAACCTACAAAGAACACAATAGATCGATTTAAAACTAATGGCTTTATTACAAACGGATATACGCTTAAGGGCCTACAGCGGTTACTGTATTGAGTCTATTCATTTCTTGCGCTCATAGCGGAATCTATACACGGGCGCACTGTCCTTGGTACCAGCTTTCACTTTCTTTGGCTTGAGGAGACGCTGCTGCTTGAGTGTGTTCTTCAGCTGTATCTTCCGCTGGACAATGCCCAGCTCCCGTTCCCGAATCTCCCTTTTCTTCAGCTCGTTGATGCGCTGCTGCCGGGTGGAGTTTGGCGCTGGAGTTTTCTGTAAGAAAAAACAAAAAAAGAGAACAGCTCAGGAAGGTATTCCGAATTACAGATGCACGTATCTCTCACCGTTGCCTGCTCTGATTCCTGGAGGCGTTCGCCCAGGGTAACTGCTGCCTTTTGCTTCCTGCCCTGCTCGTCAAAGGTAAACCGCTTGTTGGACGCACCACTATCGATGTCCACCAGCTCCACCTTGAGGCGTTCGATCTTCCGTCGCTCCACAGTGCGCTTCATCACCACATACTTGAGGTCCTGCGTCTGCATTAGGGCCAGCTGCTCGGGGGTATGCTCGTCCTCCTTCTCCTTCTCGCGATGCTCATCGTTGGCCAGCTTCGAGTTGATCATGTGATGGTAAAACTCATCCGGATTCTTGTTCTGCGCCCGCCGATACAGCACCTTAAGGGTCTTCTCTTTTTTCTGGGCATCGAGAGCTCGCTTCTTGTAATCCTTCTTCTTCTCGAGGAAGCCCAAGTGCTGACGCGCCTCGGGCTGGTGGCGTTCGCGGTGCACCTTTTGGTTGCTCTTGGTCGCCTTCTTCCACGACGACATCTTAGATTGCTTTTTATCTTAAAATTATGTTTTAATTGGAAGAAATTGGTTTGTTTACGACAAAAACGTGCAAGTTGAAGCCAGTGTGAACGTGTAAATGCGGGTAAAATAATCCGCCAGATTTTGAGTTTGTAATGTCTGGCCACACTTATTGGGTTGCCAGATCCCGAAATTAAATTTAAAAAATTTTTTAAATAAAACACTTGAAAAAGCAACCGGGAGAAAGTTCCAAAAATACATTTTGAAGTATTCCCAAATTTATCTTGAAATAAAATTGTAGTATTTAAGTAAAGAATTAAATCTTTATTTGTGTATTACATTTATTACAGATTTATGCAGATGCAAACTACTGCGTCTTCTTGTCCTCCTTGACCAGCTGCTCGTCCTTGAAGTGCAGGAACACGAACGAGAACACAAAGACACCAATCATCATGGAGAAGGCGCTGGTGTAATAGGGGAAAGCGCTGGGAATGAATCGCTCGTACTGTGTGTGCTCCAGTGGACGGACCGACACCTGCGTTGTGCTGTATAGGTGGGTGTAGCCCACACGATCGTAGTCCACCTTGAACTGGTAGACGCCATAGACATCTGGGATCTCAAATTTGGCCTGATAGGCACCAGACTTGATCTGCTTCAGATAGGTGCGCACGAAGGGATCAATGCGGACGAATTCCAGCTGGATATCGTTGGCCTTAAAGGCGCGCCACTCTCCGGCCACCAGCTCCTCGATGGCAATGGTATAGACCACGGGATCGGTAATGGTGTAGGCCTGCTCTGGGGGCAGGTTCTCGCCCTCCTTGTGATGCTGAACGGATCCCACGCGGAGGCGGCCGGTCTCTCCGAAAACCCACTGACTAATGGACTCGGCAACGGCGCGATTGCCCGCCTGCTTATGGAACACACCGCTCTGGGCGTACTGCACCGCGGTGGTGAAGCTCTCGTCGGCGAAGAAGTGCAGGGATCCGGAGAATACCACCCTGGCGTTGTTCCTTGCCTGCAGAGCGGCAATAAGCAGAGTGCCACGCCCCACGGCATGCGGATAATCCGTGACACTGGACTCGGGATTGTAGCTATAGGCACTGCTCTCCGCTGTTAGGAGCTTCAGCACCAGTGGGTTCTCCTTATCCGCTATTAGACCAGTGCCTCTGTACAGCAGAGGGGCGGCATCCGCCTGCCTGTTGGCCTTGCCAACAATAGTGTCCGCTTGAATAAGGTTCTTGGCCGAAGTGAGAATGGTGGTGTGCTCTCCCGAATCGGAGACATCATAGTGAAGATGGTCAATCACCGCAGCATTGTCCTCGTCCAGCTCAAAGCCGCACTCTGACGCAAATTCCCTGAGGGCGTCACCAGACTTCTCACTACCCGCCACCAAAACGTTGCCGCCATCGTCCACGAACTGAGCCAAACGATCCACGCTAATATCGCCGCCGAACTCCTCGACACTTGGGGCAAAGATAATCAGATTCTTGTACAGATACTCGCCGTATTTGGAAAGCAGAAGACTGGAGTCATCGGCCAGCTTGTAGGTCAGCTTAAATCCGCGATCTGGTGGAGCAAAACACAACTATTAAGTTCTCCCTGCCCTGGGCATACTTTTGTCCACGTCAGAGGTTAGCCGGCGTTTTTCCACCTACCTTGTAGCGACTTGAAGAAAAGGGAATGGGTCTCGCGTATGGCCAGGTTGTCCAGCAGTATAAGGGTGTTGGCATCTGTTTCGAGGACCGCTTGGCAGTGGGCAATAGCCAAGGCGGCAATTAGGAGCGCCTTCCACAGCATTTTAACAAATTTATCCGGCTTTTCGGAACACAAGTAGAGAAAACGACTGACACTTTAGTGTGACCGGAGTGGATACAACAATAATACCAAACTTGATATACCGATTGTAGGCCTTAAAATGACGGTCACACTGCCTCAAACAAACAAAAAATATAAACAAAATACTCCATTTAAAGTAAAAGTTAGGAAACAAGGGATCTGGCATGGACATCTTCGAGAACCTTTGCCGAACGTGCGGCAACGAGTGCCTGGACCTATTGAACATCTACGAGGTCAGCGTTAAGGCTCTGGATAAGACAGTGTTCGTTGCGGAGATGCTCTCCTCCTGCCTACCCACCGGCTTTCCGGCACTTCAGCCCACTGACGCGTATCCCAAGCTGATCTGTCGCATTTGCTTGAAGAAACTAACCCTGGTCTACGAGTTTAACCAGCAGTGGGTGGGTGCCCACAGCGAGTTCAATGTGGCGCTCAAATTTGAAGAGCGGCGAAAGCGCAGCCTGGCCAGCAAATCGCAGGACTTGAAGGTACCGGAGTTACTCAAACCCCGGGAAGTTCCTGAACTTCCCAGGATATCGCCCGAGGCTGGTGGGGGTGAGTGAATAAGGAAAGGTCAGGATTAGCCGATTAAGACTCTGTCCTTAATATAAAGCGAAATCCAGGTCAATGTTTAGTGCAAAAGGATTATAAGCCGCGCTCAAGGATTATAAAAACAAAACGTACACATGCCAGTGTGGTCGATAGTATCCTTCCTTTTCACTCTGCCCCAGAATCTTTCCACATGAAGAATTTCGCCTCCTGACTTGTAGCTATCTCTCTCTCTTTCAGAGGCAGTGTGTTAATTTTAAAAATAAATTTAAAATTTGAGGATCATTGACAGACCTTTTTTTTTTACTAATATTAACTACTCCGAGTAATTTTGAACTTTAGCTAGATTTAACATTGCCTTCAAAAGTTAATGTTACATTTTATCCACATTTTCTTCTTTACAGGTACTGTAACTTCTACCGAGGATGCCAAGCCCCATTTCAAGTGTACCAGCTGCGATGAATCCTTTCTCACGGAAAAGGCTTGGTGGTTTCATCGCAATTTCTCTCACAAGGGTCTCTAGCACGCAACAGAGACTTTAGGATAGTTAAGAAATATAACTCAGGAAAAAAGTTGAGTTAATTGTTTTACTTAGCTAATAGCATAAACAAAAAAGTAGTTAAGCTGAGAGGGAAACTGTCGTCTGGCTTTCCGGGGGAACTCCGCTTCTAGTCGTCCTCATCATCTCGCACTTTCTGGGCACGGGGATCGTCGTGGCGGAATACCACATATCCCAGCTTGTAGCGGCGGTTGTCCCCATCCTTGGCGTAGTAGTTGGCCACTCCAATGGTGGCCATCACGATGCCAGCGAGTGCCAGAGCCGATCCGCCGACAATGTCGGGAATCTCGTTCCAGGCGCGCTTCAGTAGCGACGTCGAGCCACGGGCGGCGGATGCGGACATTTTTGTAGGCTGCGGTATGGAATTACCGTGAATTTATATTTTTTAAATAGCGAATTATCGTATATTTACCAAAAAAGAGTTCGCTTTTTAGTTACACAACTGGAACAGCTGTTGCTGGAGATGGTGCCTTCTTGCGTTTGGCTATCGATAAGAATTATCGCTTTCCGTTGCCGGTGACAAGAAGATGGACTTCAAACTTGATTATAGAAAAACAGATTTTTATTTGGAATTTAAAGCTTTTTTATAATTTTTACTCTGATTTATTTACATAAATATTCTAATATGGATCTAACCAGTACTTTTTCAGGTTTTTACCCTGATTTATTATACAACGAAGACTTGATTCGGTTTATAATTTTATGCTCAAACACAAAGTTTAAGAATCCACGTTAAACTTTTTATTTTCCAATGAACTCCAATCAGTTCCTTGTATTGAAAATAAACAAATTCCCAAGAAGCAAAAACATCGGTGCATCGCTTCTCATTGAAAGCAATGATTTTATCGATAGTACGATAGATGTTTTTGCAGCTCTAGTCGACGCAGCTCTTAAGGTTCGTGTGCGCGACGAAAAAATATAAAATCGTAACGAGCAGAGAGAGGAGCGAAAAAACGTGTGAAAACTACATTAAAAAAAGGTACCGCCGTCGCCAAACTGTAGTAAACGCATCCAACTTAAAAGTTAACTCTGTGCCTACTGCGAAAATGTTTTCAAAGCCGGGGATAGACATTTAATGTTCTGGCATTTCAAGGACCTTTTTTGCTCAGCGCCTCCTGTCTGCTGATTTGTGTGTGGGTGTGTGTGCGTGCGACACTCCGTGTGAGCCCCCGGATGTGCCAGTGTGGGTGTGTGTCTCGCGTATGTGTTTTTTGACCACGACCACCTGGGCGGTAGTCAAGTGGAAATTTTGCGTTCAAGGACAACGGCAGTGGCGACCGTCCCCTCCCTCCACCCTATATGACAACTACACTCTTACACTTTTGAGGGTATTCTATCCCCTTTATGTTGGGGCCATAGGCGAGAGAGAGAGAGAGAGAGAGCGAGCAAGAGGGGGAGCCAAGGAGAGCCCACCGACGACAAGTTGTCTGGCCATCGCTTTGTACAGTTGAAATTGGTTTTAGAATTACTCCGCCCCCGCCCCCTGCTCCCCCAAAACTTAAACGAAAAAAGGACGTTTGAATGACCATTTGAAAGTTGTCCAATATACAATTAAGAAAAGGAATTAGATTTTCATTTGCCATGTGTATTTCATCGAAGTGTGTGCGGGTGTATGTCGTATTTTGTTCTTTTCTTTTTTGCCGCGATTGAGCGAGCTTGCGCACACCAATACCAACTTGCATTTGGCATATGCCGCCGCCACTCTCTCTCTCTCGGTCGCTCGCTCCCAATAGCCGGACCCCAGCAGTGCACTCTAAAATAACTGTTCGCGAGCGAGCAAGAGAAGCACACAGGCGTTAAAAAAAAAGTAAAAATAAAAGTATAGTACAGGAAAATAGTATCAGCTGCGGCGCAGATTTGACGAAAGTCGTTAGGGGACAATAATTGCAATTGTAACGAAATGGAGAATAAAAAAGACCAGCAGCCGTTCTAAATTCGGGTACCACGTGTGTCGCTGCGTTCAAGTGTGGGTGCGAGTGTGTGCGTGTGCAATTGTTTTTTGCAGCTGATTTGTGTGCGTGTGATGTGGACAACAACTACAAAAGTATGTATCTGTGTGTATAATCTAGAATCTAGATTTAATTTCGCCGCACACATCCGCTGACCGAAAAAATAACGATTTACTAAATTATTTAGTCCAAGTCCCAAACAAAAATGGGTTATTCAATTATTGTCGACTGGTCAAGGACTTTTGTGTGTGTTTTGGGTGTCCTTGCAAACGAGCTCCTTGCGGATAATCTAGCTGGGAAAAAGCTGAGGTGTCAGCCGCTTTAGATGCGCCTGCGTGCAAAACAAGTACAGTGACTGCTCGCAATAATAAATACCATTTCACTGCATGATCTCCAGACCTTTTCTAAGAAAATACAAATTTCTGGATAAATCTTTCTTCCTTGAAAATTCTTGTATATTGAGTTGGTATATATATATTTTTATTATCTATTAACCGGGAGTATTGTCTTTTTTTATGTTGAAATGTAAAATAGATATTCGAATTTAATGTACATAATATTCTTTTCATTTATTTATTAATTTATTTTTACTAAAAATTCAGTCAAGTTATTTTTTCAAATTTTAAACAGTGAAAAATGTTATCCTAAAAACATGAATGCAAGTAAATTCAGTTTCAGTGATTTAATGTAACGCGAATAAACATAAAATATGTGTTTACAGATAATGATTACCGTATGAATCCAATAAAACACTGATCCCTTAAATGAACCTAAAATGTTTTTTGTTTATTTTTTATCAGATTTATTGTTTTGAGCAAATTAAATTGGTTCACTACATTGAGTGGGCACTGTAAAATAAAAGACGTTAAACGAAATAAGTAAAGAGCTCAGCTGCTTGCTGTACATATGTATGTGTGTGCGAGCGTTAGTGTGAGTGGCGCATAGCTACACATAACCGTGAAAAACGTAACGTAAACGTAACTGGAGCTAGAATCCACCTTGAGAGGGATGGAGCTGGAACTGGAAAACGCCAAGCAAATAAATGCCAATGGGAAATCGTACGATCAGTCTGGTCAGTGGATTGATATAAACAAAAATACGATACGATACGATCTTGTAAGACACAACACAAAACCACATCCAAACCATTAATAAATTTCCTAAGAAATCTGTTCGCAACTGAAAAAGAAAAAGTAAACAGTTGAAATAAAATCCCTTCTGCCGGCTGAACAAATGCCAGTTACAGATTCTAGACTTCCTTCCCATTTCAGTTTGAAACCAGGTTAGTTTTCACTTGCAATTGGAGAAAATTGGTGTATGTACCTTATCGGAATATTTCAGTTTCTTTCAATAATTCCCAATTGGATGCATTGGAGTAAAAGATGTTAGT
The DNA here is from genome assembly GCF_030179895.1 of Drosophila kikkawai. NCBI lineage: Eukaryota > Metazoa > Arthropoda > Insecta > Diptera > Drosophilidae > Drosophila > Drosophila kikkawai. Next base: position 16,782,369 of record NC_091733.1, on the reverse strand, counting down.
CTTAAAACTCTTGAAAATATAATCTATGTATTTACCATTTTCGAAATGGTTTTATACATAAATTAATCAAGCGATATCTTTGGAAAGGCTAGAATGTAAGCATTTTAAATTCATTATTCTGCTATGTACATTACATTACTGTTTTTATTTTTGTAAATAAGGGAAAGAAACAAATCTCAGATCAATGTAAATTGGCGTAACCCTTTCCTGTCCAATAGTACCTGTTAGCAATTAAAATCAAGATGAAGGAATGCAAACCCATGCTGCTACAGAAAACATTTCTAAGAGATATTGCTTGTTAAATCTCAAACATTTTTTTTTTTAAGGTTGCAAGGAGTTTCACTGGCATTTCCTTGAGCCCAGCGTCTTCCGGTACAAAGTTTACATATTAGAAATGTTTATTATTACATTTTGTTTCTCTTGTAAAATATAGCGGTTAAAGCTGCTCTTTCCAAATGAAAATTTCACTTCGGCGCACAAACACTTTCCCATACAGCCGAAAATCATGCAACAAACAATGCGTTAGCGCAAGTGGGTGTGTGTGTGTTTGTGTATGTATGCTGTTGCATAAGCCACAGGCGTAGTCGAAAGGGTATTGCATTCATTGATTTGTGTGCAAGGCTTTAAAGTGGAAGGGGGCTTAGGTTAAGCCAACTGAGAGAACGGGAGAAAGGAACTGCACCTCAAAATGCCATTTCGATTTGCACTGTTTTGCCTCCCACTACTTCCATTCATAGTTGCCTCTCAGTTCTCGCATTGCCTTTGCTCCGTTAGTCAGTTAAGTTAGTTACTTGTGAGCTCGTGTGTAGTGTGTGTAGGTGTGAAGTGTGTGTCGCGTTACACTCGGTTTTTGTTTTGATTATCGGGTTTCCTGTGGCCGTTTCGCAAGTAATTGTTTTTCTTTTTGGTTTCCGCTGTAATGGGCATTTTTGGCTAACTTACTTACCCTTTTTGCATCTTTTTCATAAATCTACTTTGGCTAACAAACGGATGAATTGAAGAGCGGCGCTATCGTCCAATTTCAAAATCGCCTTCTTCGTTAGTGTTACGTTGTCGTCGTCGTCTCGTTCGTCCTTTTTTCGCCTTCTTTCGTGCAACACCAACATCAGTAACGACATCAGAAGCAGCAGCAGCAGCAGCAACAAGAAGAGCAACAGCATCAGGATCATCACAACTCGCCATGCCATCATATGCAGATGCATTAAAATAACGCAAAACAACAAAATCAGCATAAAACACCAAAAACAAAGCAAAACAACAAAAGTATAAGGAGGCTCGCAAAAATGTTTACAAATTTGCATTAAGTTTTAAGTTAAAAAGGAAACGAAGGAGAAGTACTGCAACAAGGAGGAGTAAAAGGCAGCATCAATCGTGTGTTTATGTATGTGTGTCACAGAATATAATAGTTGTCCCTCTCGCGCCTACACCCGGTAATCTAGCCGCTCACGAAACCAAAGTCTCGCTCTCGCTCCCTGGACTTTCTAGGCTTTGCAACTTCATTTACTACGTGCGGAGAGACCTCGTGGCATGGCTCTCTTGGGAGAGCGGCAGGTCGTTAGGGAGCAGCAGCTGCAGAATCAACAACAGTAAATAGTTAAGCTAAAAGTATATGCAAAGGTGAGGAGAATTAGGTAAAGCAGAAGCTCAGAAGCCAAACAAAAAGGAATAAGCAGGATCCAATAGATAATAACAAATTAAATCGTAGGAGAGCCCTCAATAGAAAAGGTGAGTACTTTGCGAATAACATATCCCTCTTTGGTCCTATTTAATTTCATAGATCGAAATGTGGAGAATTTATAAATTAATTATAATTTTTCCCTCGATTCTAATCTAGTTTGTAGATCAATATTGATATTTAATAATTACATATTTTAATCTAATTTATCCAACGATCCATTTGTTTTTTAGTAGATCCTTTTACTTAGTCATAGGGCTATATACATATATATACTAACTTAAAACATTATTCATAATTTATAACTTATTATAAGAATATTAAAATAAATAAACCAATCTATATCTATATCCTTTGCAGCATCATGACCACTTTGGAGGAGCCTGTCAAGGCGGTGGTGGACACGGTGGATCCGTGTCCATCCATCAATAACAGCCTAAAGACCGTCCTCAGCGACGATGCCTCCAATTCGTCGGTGCTGGAGGACACCGATGCGAGCAACACGAGCAGTAGTTCCAGCACCAGCAGCTCATCCAGCAGCAGCTCTAGCTCCAGCTCTGGATCGTGTTCGGGCTCTGCTACGGACACGGACACTGGCAAGGGCAGCAGCGCTGTAGGCAGCCTTGATGTGACCAGTGTGAGCTCCTCGAGCATTGGATCAGCTGCCTCCATCACCTCATCGGTCACCGCAGCCGTCGGACCGCCTGTTATGGTAAACTCTAGCTCATTAACGGGCTTGGGATTGGGCCTTGGACTAGGCCTGGGACTGGTGGTGGATGTGGACAGTACTGGGAGCAGCCAGGAGCTGAGCAGCCACGGCGTTACCGAGCTGGACTCGCTGGAGGACTCGTGCAATGGCCTGATGATCAAGGACGGGGATAAGATGTGCAAGCTGTGCAGGTTAGTTGAGTTTTCAGATTCAAAATTTTTTTTTAGAGATTTTTTTTTTCGAGCTTTTGTTTATGATCTCCTCTTGGCCTTGTCTATTTGATAGTTCGCGCCTTGTGATGCCACGCATCCTGTCCTGCCTGCACGTCTTCTGCGAGGATTGCCTGCAGGCGGTGGTGTCCAAGGATTCAATGTCGGCCAGCTCGCCAACCAGCTGCTCCTCATCTTCGTTCGATGGCAGCGAGCATCAGGTTCATCGCCTGCATACGCCTCCGCTTCTCGAATGCCCCGTTTGCAAGCAGGTAACACCTCTGGGCCCAAAGGGCGTCCAGGGTCTGACCTGTGACTATATCGTGACCAATGTTTTGGATCTGTCCAACCTGGAGTCGGAGCACATTGCCTGCACGTCATGCAAGAGCAAGGAAGAGGCTATTTCGCGTTGCAACGACTGCGCCAACTTTCTGTGCAATGGCTGCGACAATGCCCACAAGTACATGCGCTGTTTCGAGAACCATCAGGTGGTCCGCATCGAGGACCTGCAGAAGAACGTCCACGACAAGCTGATTATACACAAGCCTGTGTGCTGCCTGCAGCATGTGAGCGAGAATCTCAAGTACTACTGCTTCACCTGCCAGGTGCCCACCTGCAACGATTGCCTGCTAAGCGAGCACAAGGGCAATGATCATCACTACGAAACTGCCACGGTGGCGGAGCAGGCGGTACGCGCCGATCTTGAGCATACACTGATCGAGGCCTTGAAGAAGGCCGATTACTGCAACGATGCCGGCGGCAATCTAAGCAGCGCTCTTACGGAACTACAATCGCAGCACGACACGGTGCGCCAGCAGATCGAGGATGCGTTCAAGAACTACAAGCGCATGCTGGAGACCATTAAGGAGGAAATGCTCGCCGAGCTGGGGCGCCTACACTCTGATAGCGAACTGAAGATCATGGATTTGATGCAGAGTCTGGAGAACAACATGGGCAAGCTACAGCAGGCGGCGCAATTCGGTCAGCGGGCCATTGACAAGGCCAATGCCGTAGAGTTTCTACTGCTGAAGCCGGTGATTGCGGCCCAGTGCTTTAATCTCATTGCACAGACGCCCAAGTATGATGTCACCTATCAGCTGCAGTTCCAGACCAAGCCGGAGAAGTTTGAGCAGTTTGCGCGGGAGATGTTTGGCAAGTTCCTAACGGACACGAGCGGTGGCTCCAGTAGCCCCAAGAAGCAATCGCTGAAGCAGCAGGAGCAACATCAGCAGCAGCAACATCAGCAGCAGCAGCAGCAGCAGCAGCAACATCAGCAGCAGCAGCAAGTTCAGCAGCAACAGCAGGTTCAGCAACAGCAGCTGCAACAGCAACAACAACAACAGCAGCAGCACAATGCAAACAATTTGATTGTTGGCCATCGGGGCAGCTCCTCTGTCCAAGGACGCCTCAGTTCGGCTGTATTTAGTCCCATTTCGCTGCCGTCTTCGCTGCAGAGTTCTTTCGACGGTGATACCAACTCAGTGATGACCAATTTCTCAATGATGGACTCGCCGCCGCAGCAATCGTCTCAACAGCAGCTGCCTTCTTCACAACAACAACAACAGCAGCAGCAGCAGTCTCAGCAGCAGGTAGTGCTGCATCAGCAGCAGCAGCAGAAACACCAGCAGCACCAACAGCAGCAACAACAGTTGCAGTTGCAGCAGCAACCACCAGCCCAGCAGGCGCTGCCCCAGCAGATGGGCCAGCTTGTGGTACCGCAGGGCATCGTCCAGCAGGCTGGACAACATGTCGGTCTCAATGCCGGTCCCAGTGCGAATCTGTCCATCAACAATGGACCACCGCCCAGCTTCAGCATGCTGGAGTACAATATTTCTCGGCTGGCGAGCCTAACTGAATCGATACCGGATACTCTCAGTGATGCTCTGGTCGTGGGTGGGGCTGGATCCGGTCCAGGACCGAGTGTTGTTGCCCAAGTGCCTGGTGGTTCGGCGGTGACTGGCAGTGCCGTTGTTGGTGCCCCACATCCGCATCAGCAACAGCAGCAGCAGCAACAACAGCAGCAGCAGCAGGCTGTGATGCCGGCATCAGGAGTGACGCAGCCGGCGCCGCCAATTACCCTGGCGGACATCCTATCCGGCGATCAGCGGGCGCTCAACAATCTCCAAGCGCTGGCCAAGCTGGGACTCAACAACAATGGTGAGTATTTAAATAAATTATTATTAATTTTGTCAACAAAATGCCCTTCGGCTTTGCTTTAGTTTGGTTTCCTTACGCTTTTGAGTTCTTTTTTCTTTCTTTGCTTCGGGCACAAAATGCAAAAACACGCTGTTACCGCTCCCAAACCACCTGAACCACCTGAACCCACTTAAATCCCACGCAACCCACACCCTCACACGCACACACACAAAACAGATGATCTTTTGTCGAGTGGAAGTTCATCGGGCATTGATTTTTTGCCAGATTTCTGCCTGCCACCGGCCACATCTCCCAACCTTCAGACCCTCAATCCAATTGTGGGCGGCGTGGAGGACATGGGCCTTAATAATTTCCATGCTGTGGCACCGCCGGGTACCACCAGTGTTGTTACCGGTCGCAACAAGGCCACGCCTATGCAGATTCGCTGCAAATTTGGTTCCCTGGGCACGGCCAAGGGTCAGTTTAATTCACCGCACGGCTTCTGTTTGGGCGTCGACGAGGAGATCATTGTGGCGGATACGAATAACCATCGCATCGAGGTCTTTGACAAAATGGGAGCCCTGAAGTTTCAGTTCGGTGTGGCTGGCAAGGAGGAGGGTCAGCTCTGGTATCCACGCAAGGTGGCCGTGATGCATAACAATGGCAAATTTGTGGTCTGCGATCGCGGCAATGAGCGCTCCCGAATGCAGATATTTTCCAAATGCGGACACTTTATGCGCAAGATAGCCATCAGGTGAGGCACTAATAACTATAATTATATTACATTAATTTATTATATAAAATAGTAAACACGAATTTAATTAATTTCTTTAAATGTTTTTATCATCAATAGATATATAGACATTGTTGCTGGACTGGCTGTCACCGCCAAGGGCCACATTGTGGCCGTGGACAGTGTCTCGCCCACGGTGTTTGTGATCTCCGAGGAGGGTGAACTGGTCCGCTGGTTCGACTGCAGCGACTATATGCGCGAGCCCTCCGACATAGCCATTCGAGGTGAGTCCTAAACGAACCCTTGCCTGTTCTCAGTTGAGCTAGTTTCTTACAGAGAGATAATTTTTTCTGTATACTTTTTTCAAATTTCCAGACAACGACTTCTATGTGTGCGACTTTAAAGGCCATTGCGTGGCCGTTTTTCAGGACGACGGCACATTCCTTTATCGCATTGGCAACGAGAAAGTCACCTGCTTTCCCAACGGCATCGATATATCCAATGCCGGGGATGTGCTTATTGGTGATTCTCATGGTAATCGCTTCCACGTGGCCTGCTATTCGCGGGAGGGCGCCCTCCAGTCGGAGTTTGAGTGTCCTCATGTAAAGGTCAGTGGCTGAAAAATATCAAACTCACAAATCATAAATGGAATCATTTATAAATAACCCCCCATTATATACTAAATGCATTTGTCACGCTATTTTTTTTTGGTTGTATTATGAAGTGAAATCTTGTATTATTTAAATAGGAAAAAAAAAACATAATTTTTAATGTCTAAAGTATTAAAAAAATTATGTACATTTGTACACAATTTGAAATTGTACCCCCTAACTTTAACTGTATTAATTTACTTCGAAAACTTATAGTTAATGATATTCAAATTTTTTCAACAAATAATTAAATAATATATAATAATATAATTCATGACAAAGACATTTTTTATATTTTTATTTTGCTTAAAAAGCAAAAAAAAAAGAGTCTTGTGAATCCCCTTGTGTATACATCGAATCTATAAAAATATTGCTTTTAAAATTAAATTCAAAATATCTTAAAGTTTGATAAATTGAAAATAAAAAATAAAAATTTTAAATTAATAGTTAATGAGATCAAATTTATTCAACAAATATTTCAATAATTTGTCTTATTTTTACCGATTTTTTAGAACATATTCAATTGAATTTAGATTTTACAAATTTATATAAATAAATATAATAATACACACACATTCCCGCTACATATTTATATTTAACTCTACAAATATTTTTTTTAAATATCATGTTTTTCGCAATTTTTTAAGTTTTTTTCTTTCTTTTTTTTGAGCTATAAGTTAACTAACCTTTAATTTGCAGGTTTCACGCTGCTGCGGCCTAAAAATCACATCCGAGGGCTATGTGGTAACGCTGGCCAAGAACAATCATCATGTTCTGGTTCTCAACACCCTCTATGTTCACTGATTGCAAATCAAGGCGCGCAACAATCGTCCATCAGTCGATATAGTCAAATACAACTACAAATACTCGTCGGGCAAGATATACGGCTGTCGACGTCAGCAGCAGCAACAGCAGCAGCAACAGCAAGCAAACAGCAGCATTGACATGAGCAACAATTTTCTGGCTAGAAAGCAGCAACAACAAGGACATCAACAAGAGTGCAACGAAGAGGACACCACCACCAACAGCAATTACAACAACAACAACAATAATAACAATTACAACAATAACAACAACAATTACAACAACCAACAGCTGCCGTCGTTAGCAACAGCACCGTCACGCGAGTGAATATAAATATATATATAAAAAAAAACAAATCAGGATATATAAAACAAAAATTCAGGAGCAACGTGTTTGACATCATGTTCAAGAAGCAACAACAGCAGCCATTTAAGACCATGCATATGTATATATATATTGGACGAAATATATGCATATGTGTGTGTGTATGCGCCCGACGATGAGCAAATATAAAAAGAGAAATCTCGAAACACCAAAAAAAATATATATATATAACAAAATAAAAGCTATAAAATAAATCCTTTAAAGCTGCATATAAAACAACAACTTTTGCCGTTTGTTAGACACACAGCAACTGTATAAATAACAACAACCAACAACCAACAAATGATAAAACAAACAAAATGCAACAAAATACTATTTTTGATCTCTAATTTAAAAACAAAATTAGCGCTACTAACAAACAAAAACAACAACAAATCCAAACAAAAAAAAATATTTTACTTACAAAAAAAAAACAACAACAAAATCGTGCAAAAAAGAGGAAATCAAGTTTTAATCATTTTTAAAAAATGTGTTTTTTCAAAAAACTATTTTTACATTGTTTTTCGATTTATTCGATTTTTATCATTACTATTATTATTATTATGATTATGATTATGCTTTTGTCACATCAAAATAACTAAAATTATGTTCTTGTTAAACAGACACATACATGTACACTAACACACACACACACACGTGCAAAACTTGTATACATGTTACTTATTATCTATATATTATCTATATAGAAGTATATATTGTTATATCGATCGATTAGCTTTTTTGTGCATACACCCTTCCAGAATCTTTTTTAAAAACAAAAGGAAACGCGCAGATATATATACATATATATATATATTTATATATATAAATATATATAGCAAAAATGTGCAACTTTTGTGCACAAAACCCACAAAAAATAAAATAATAAGATGAGAAGAAGGAAGCAAGAGTTAAGAAAATTGTTGAGGACGACGATGCGTCATACAGGCAATAATTAAATAGATGAATATCATGAAATCCACGTAGTTTATTTTGATTTCAAGAACTAAATTTAAACTAAAACCAAACCACTAACAAATAAACTGTTTAGGTTTTTCCTTACGCTGCTTAAATAAGGTGATATCTATTTATATATAAATATTTATATATAAATGTATGAAAAAAACAACTAATGAAAATGTATCTTAAAAATATGAGTGTGTGAAAATCCTATGACTATATGACTTTGCCATATAAACACATCAATTGACTTTCTTTGTGTGTGTGTGTGTGTGTGAGTGTGCAACCAAAAACAACAACATACAAATTAAACTGTAAGCTAAACAAACCAAACGAAATAAATGATAAATAACATGAAATATAACGACAGGCAAGCAAGCGAGAAAAGAAAACCAACAGAACAAAAACGTATCTGTTAAGTTCATATTTACATTGTTACACAAAACAAAACAAAACAAACGATATTCCTTTTTTTGCTTATATAAATATATATACAAATCAAGTGCAACACATGTGCATTGTATCCACACACGCAAACTAACAACAACAACAACAAAGCAAACACTCACGATTATTTACGGATATACATGCAACATTTCTTTCCCGTTGTAATACAATTATAAGGCTGGTTTTACTCCCAAGACATTATTATTTTACAAAACAAACAAAACAAAAAACAAAAAAAAAAAAAAAAACAAACACGTATATGTGTATATATAATGTATAATATTTTACGATTATGATTTACCTTTTTGTTGACAAGCAAAAATATCTTTATTATATACAATCTAAACGTTTTTCAAACTTGCGTCAACTTGATACATATATCATGATTAAGAGCAAATGGCAATTTATTTAGCGAAGAAGAAACTTATTTTTTATAGGCTGTAACCACATTTATTATACATCAACATCAACAACTAAAAACAACACAACAACAAACACGCAATCACTAAACATAAAACTAATTAAATCATACAACGAAGTGAACTTTTAAATTCTTACAAAAAGAAGAATATGTTTTAAACTGAATTTAATGTTAATTCCTCTTCCTCGCGTTTTGTGTTTCATTATTATTATTATTATTACGTGGAAGTAGAAGCGAAAGAGACGAAAACTGTTTTGTAATCTTGTCATTTTTATATAAGTTATATAAATGTTAAGTTGTTCTAAAAAAAAAAAAAACAAAATACTACAAGACGAATATACATACTAATAATTACGTTTTAAATTGTAGCAATCAAGGATTACAAGCTGTCATACTTATAACTATTATTATGTTTATTGTTTAGTTTTTACGTTTGTTACACACGTGTGAGGCTCTACACAAAAACCTATAGTGAAACGCTTCTGTTTATGTTTATTATGCCACTGAAATTATGTAACCTAACATCTAATATATAATTAATGGATTATGTATTTATGTTGGAGAAAGAGAGGCCGCGGAGAGTGGAGAGCGGGGGCAAAGAAATGCAATTTTTGTGAAACAATTTGGCTGTTGAAATATATAGTTTTGTAATTTTAATTACGTTTCCTTATTCTTTTTGGTCGTTAAGCTAGGCGCCCCCTCTCAACCGAATCCCAAAATAATTGTTGAACAACTATGTTTTTTATTGAATTTAATTTTAGCCTTTGGTTTCCATTGCCCTGTCTATATTTCTATTTTTGTCGCTGCATTAACTACGAAAGTATTAAGAGGAAACATACATATAATATATATTTTACAAGTCGATGGAGAAAACTCAAATGCAAAATATACCAAAATATTTGTTTTTAATTCCTTCCCCCCACCCGCCAAGTCGTATTTTTATACATTTTTATTTGTCATTTTCAGCGTTGACTCTTTGTGTTTTTTTTTTTTGTAAGGAAATAATAATAACGTTAAGAAATTGAATTTTACATTTCATTCTAGTTTTTATGTGTATAGGCCTTCAAATGAAATTGTAATTCCACACGCTTTTATTTTACAAAAAACAAAAACAAGACGACAAACAAAGTGAAAGAAACTACATGCATATATGTTATACCCAATTTTGAGTTTCGATTTGATTTCTAAAATCGATTATTGCTTTAAACAAAAATTGTAAATTTTATTTTTTAAGTTGTAAGACGAAACATGATATTAAGTGAAAACAAAACAAACAAACTTCCAAACACCAAATACACACACACACACACACACACACACACACACACACACACACACACACACACACACAAAAACATTAACAAAATACCCAAAAACAAATTTATTTCTTATGTCATACAAATTTTGATGTGAAAACAAAAACCAAAAATAAACAAAAATGTGCTTAAGTTTAAATCAAATTTACAATTTAGTTGAGATTATGACGATGCAACTATAGCGACTATAGGATTTCTAGCGAAAATATATATATTATATATTGTGTATTATGCATAATAATTACGTACGATTAGCGAATGGCCCAAGTAACGGGGGGGCGTTGAAGCAGTGGGCGTGGCCAAATTGACAAACTGCTAACTAGCCGAGAACCCAAGAAATAAACAAGCAACAAAGTTACATCCAACAAACACAAGTGAGTGAAACGAATGTAAATTAATATGGGACAAAAAATTAAAATTAATACGAGAAGATGGAGAAATCAAACAAATAACGATAGCGAGAACGAGAACAAACTGACGAGAAATACGAACGAGAACTAGTAAGATGAGAACAAAACCAATAACGATAGCGAGTTCGGGAACGAGAACGAGAACAAACTGACTAGAAATACGAACGAGAACTAGTCAGATGAGAATAAAACGGACAACGATAGCGAGATCAGGAACGAGAGCCAGTATGAGAACGAGAAAAAACTGACGATAAATAGACCAAAACATCATCCGCCCACCTTCTCCGCCCCTTGCCACCCACTGCGCTTTAATTTTTAAAGGCCATTCAACGCCTGCTAAAGAGCAATAAAAGAAAGAATTGTATAATGTGACGAAAGTGCTTTCACTTTCCACTTTCCCCGCCCCCCCCCATCATATTCTAGTATACAATATACCACTTCTATCCGTGTTATCTATGGTTTTTACTTAACTCTTTAACTTCTAACTCAGCAAATCGGTCGAGGCAAAGAATTGTTTACAACTAATTAGAAAATATTTAATTATACACGCCACGCGCACACACACACACAAGACAGGCAGACAGACGGACAGGCCCTGCAGTACCAGAATTTCTTAAGGAAAATTTCCCGTCAGATTTCCGAAAAAAATTCTATTTCACGAAGTTATTCCTAGTGAAATTCCGATGAATTCCGGCTGAATTTATTTCGAAATTCCGTTAGGGTTTTGAAATTAGGAATGTTCTGGAGGTATTCATCGAGAATTCCCAGGGAACTTTCTAGGGAATACCACAGAATTCAGGATCTGAATAAATTCCCTCGAAAATCCTCGGGAATTCCTGATGATTTCCTGAGGTTTGGTACTGAACGGGACAGACAGCAATGATGTATACAAACACATGTTTCTCAATCACTTGATTCCTACTCTACACATATATATATACATATATTATTAAAATACTATATAGATATAGACGACGAATTGGCAAAGATCTAATTAAGAGAAAGTCAACAACACGAAGAAACCCATTTATTAAAGAGATGCTGCCAAAGATTTTTTATATGTACAATTGTATGTGAAAAATTCGGGGGAAGATGAAAGAGAGATGAAAGAGCCATTTATTTATTAACTATTAAATATTGCAAACTTCTTATTTGTACGATTTCGATTATCATTTCATTTCGTATTTTGTTAATTTTATTTTGTGGAATAAACGATGATATTTTTGAGACTTTTGCTCAAAGTGAATGAAACAGAAATTAGGCGCAGCGCTCTAAAACTAACTAATTAATAAAACTAAACGATGCTAAATATATATATATATATATATATGCATATATGATAACCTCAAATGGGGCGCGAAAGAAGTATTTGAATTTGTTGAATTGAATTTGTTCCTCGATGCGACGAAACACACAAATTTCTTGTTGAAATTTCAAAGCGGATATTGAACATACATATACCATATACATATTGACCGTGAAGATATATATATATATATAGCAAATACGAGTATATGTTTACATTTAGCCACTAAGAAATACTCGGGTAGGATTTCAGTTTCTGTTTTTTATTTTTTTTTTTCGGGCTCAGGCAATCAGTCAAGAATTTCGGTTACTACTACTAAGCAACAACTCACAAAAGACAGGCCTCTCTTGCTCCAAAAAAACAAAAAACAAAAAAATATATAAAAACAAAATACACACCACCAACTGTCAGTCACCACCCTTTCCATGCGTCTTTTGTATCATATTTGCATTTAGTTAAATTTTAAAACATAGAGAGAAGTGAAACCCAAACACAACAACCGCTTTATACATCAAATTATTTTAATATAAATGTATAGAAAAGCATATATATCTATATATATATACAAGCAGTCATATACAAACAACAAAAAAATATATATATATATATATATATATATATTATGTATTTTATTTAAAGCGAATACACTTTTACGCGGAGTCTCCATGAATTAATTACCATGAAGAAACATCAACCTATATATATTGATTGATATATATATATATATACATATAAATAGAAGACAGTCCCCGAGTAAAAGGCCTACATACATATAACTAGGAGACGAGGAAACTAAAACAAAAACAAATTTACTAAATTATATATACATGCCTACATATACTTACATATATGTAAAACAATAATTATATAAACAAAGCAAAAGGAAACCCAAACAGAAATACAATTTAGTGTACGTCAATTTTTTGATGATATTTTTCGCCTTATTATAGACAAGCAAAACAAAAAACAAAACAACAAAAAAACAATGATGGAATTAACCATCATTCAAAGAAAAGTTGGAAAGTTTACGATTTGATTATATGTAGTTTTTCCGGCTTCCAGTAGGAAAAACACACAGAGAACGAACGACGTTTTTGTAATTTATTTGCCGACTTAGGGAGATCGAGATCATAACGAAAACAAAAACAAGAAAGAAAACATTAAACGACAAGCAATCAATTACCAAAAGAAAATGAAAAACAAAATAAACTATAATTATATATTATATTATATTATATTATATTAGATTAGATTATATATAGAAGATCATTATTAAGCATTAAGCGATGGAAACTGAACGCAGAAAGGGCAGGCAACCACAAATATGTAATCAAAAGCAAATTTACAAGACACAACACAACACAACACAACACAAGACAAAAAGAACAAACTAATGAAAAATAAAAACCAATAAAAACACATTATCAAAAACTCAAACTCAAAGCAAGCAAATCAATTAAGCAAACAACCAAGAGAAGCTACGATAAGTTGAAAAACAAACTAAAATACAATACAAAATAAAAACAAGAGACAACACCAAGAAGAAAGTGTGCATTGCAATTTGTCATGTGAAAAAACATTCTAAAGTTAACTAAGGAAACTGAAAACTAAAAACTAAAAACTAAAAAAACGAAACTCAATTCCCTCTTTCCCCCCTAAAAATGTATAAACAAATCGGCTAAACATTTGATTTTTGCCTAACTATAAAGTAAAAGTTCCTCGAGAGTCATCAGTTGGTAGTATTTTTGTTTTCGTTTTAATTGAATTATTTGTAACATTTAGTTTAAACTCATGAAACGAACGAATAATGCGTTGAACAATATATTGTTGATAATATTGAGTTGTGTTTTAAGCTTACTTATAATATATATATTAATACGATATAGGTAAACATAATACTACAAATAACCAGGGATTGATGCCTATTTATTTTATTTATCTTTTGTTTTTGTTTGAAAATATATACACACCATTTTGAATCGAAATTATAAATGTCTCTTTATTTTATTATTATTATTATTTGTTTCGGGGTGGCGAGAACTCAGTTAAATTTTTAAAAATATATACTATATTGCCTCAACCTCTTTGTTCAGATATTGCATTTAAGTCAACGACCATTTAATGCTTTTCGCTTGATCTTAATATTTAGGAAATACTTGTGTAGAAAGAAACCTATTTGAGAGGCTAACAATTACAAAAAAAAAGAAAAAAAAAAAGAAAAGAGAACTAAGAAAAACTCCCTCGACGAGTTGTTGTGTTAAATTTGCGTACATATCACTGGGAATTATTTACACTATGCTACTAAAACAGAGAACAAAATAATGAATAAGTATAACAAAATGAAGGAAAACATTTTTTTTAGCATAATGTTTACACTATTTATACACCATATAGGGATTGGTTTTTCGATTTGGTTTTACACCTCTGGTTTTCCTCGATTGATTGATTGATTGATTGTTGCTCACATCATTTTTTTGTCAGTGTATGTTTGTGGGGAGTAGACGCAGTGTGAGTAGTGTGTTTTTTGGAGCATATATCCATGCGAATATGGTCTTATTATCGAGAAAACCACATTAGCAACTAATAACTATAGTGCCATAATTCATGATGATAAATAAATCAAGTAAAAATCGTTTATTGATGTGCTGTACGATTAAGTGAGTCCTTTTTTGACAACCAACAACAAATTTATATATATATATATATGTATATATATACATATATAGATATATTATATACTAGTTTATAGCGAACCAAAAACCAACATAGATACAAAACCAAAATACAATATTGAAGAAAATCGATGAAAATTGATCAAGTTGTATCGAAAATATGGGGAAATGGGAATAAAAGTTTTTCGTGCTTGCGAGGGCAGAGTTTAAAGTTTAAAATGAAATGGGTAACTTATGAAAACAGAAGCAATTAGAAAGCTTTTATTTTTCTAGAATTTTAAACGAAAACCTAAAAACCTAATAAGACCTAAAACCAAAATACAACAACAACAACAGCAACACCAACTTCCTAATTTCTCTCAGTGTAAACCGAAAGCAACAAATACGATTAATACAACAAACTCAAACACAACAAGTAAAGCAACAGCAACAACAATTGGGATTGAATGTCAATATACAGTATAGTATTGGAACATTCGATTTAAAAAAAAAAAACTATAGAGCAATAATTGCATAGCAGGTAATGATGCCGACAAAAAAAAACAAACAAACAAACAAAGAACTATTTCCAAAACACACCAAATTTGTCTCTGGGGTTGTTAAAAAAAAAGAAAAAATATTCAATGAAAACAAACATTTTTATGTGTAGCAGATATTAAATGAAAACAAAATTTACACAACTAAACAACACAATTATACATAATTGTATATTATAATAACAAAATATATATATATACATATATGTATATTCGACTTAAGATGTGACCAAAAAAAACAAAAAACCAATAGAAACCAAACAACATTTTGCGCGCCTTGGCAAATTTTTAAGTAAATCTACTATATACAAAAAAACAAAAAATATACAAAAAAAAAAAAAAAATGTAGAGGTCAGGAAATCCAGTTTGGAGCGAGCTACACTGCAATACATTTTTGAGACACCTTCACACACACACACAGACAATTGAAAGTAATTTAGACAACGATGTTTTGCATAGAGATCCAATATGGAAGATCTAGGATACGTACGCATTGATTATCCTTAAAAACAAACTCAAAGACATTTCAAGCAAAAAAGCAAAGTAAACGTAATGAAAACCAAACCCAATAAGATACGAACAAATTCCCTGTGTTGTCAAATGGCTTTAAATATGAAAACCAATACTAATAATAATAATTATAATAATAATACCGATAATGTAAAACCAATATACGATTTGTCATTAGCACTAGCGATACGTACAATATAAAGGCGGATATTTTGTAAGTGGTAAGTGAACTTTGCAAAACATTTTTCGGGGTCGGGTCAAGGTCGCCCTCCCCCCCCCAAGACAAGACAAGACAAGACAGCAACAATATTTTTGGGCACCAAATATACAGTCAACTTATTGTATTGCATTATATGATATTTATACATATAGTACTACCTATGTAGCGAAAAGTAAAGCAGATGCTATAAATCCTACGAGTATGTCCGACAAACAACAACAAAAGCAAAAAAGAAAAATCACTTATGGTCGAAATCAATTGATAAAAACGGTTTTCCCCGCAGAAATCGAAATCGATATAGCAAGTCGATATGAGAAATCGATAAGCAAGTAACAAAAGCATACAAACATATTACAATTAGAATGTTTTATGAATTATATACACCTTATATACATAAAATATACATGTGTAATTTAACTTAAACTATAAGATGTTAAATGAATTTTATGTGAGTTATTTTTGATGTTGTATAGTTCAAAACAAAACAAAAAACGCAAAAAAAAAAATGAAGAAAAAACTAAGAAAGGCGACGAAAACCAATTACCAAAACCAAAACAATCTCTCATTAAAAGAACAATTGTTGGGCATTTTAATTAACTAATAAATAACAAAAAACCGAGTGCAATACAATAAAAAACAAAGTAAATATTAAAAAAAAAAAACACACACAATGTATGAGCAAAGTGAAATCTTTAAGCACAGCAAACTTTTTTCGAGTGTAACGAACCGAATACCCACAAACAAGGATTTTGGAATTTTCTTTGAGAATTAAACAATTTAAAACCAAGAAGGAAAATCTTAAAAAAAGCTGCCTCAACAAAAACAAAATATATTAAATTAAATTTAAATTTATTATGGAAATATGTATATATACACATATATATTTCTTATAGACAGTGGGCGCCAAAAGTCAAGCTCCACTGTGCATACTCCAACCAAAAGGAATTTTACCAAAATAATAATCGAAACGAGGAAAAAAAGAAAGAATTCTAGAAGTAACACCAAAAAAAAAAAAACCAAAACAAATACACAAATATTTTAACAATTTTACATCAAATGTTTTTTCGTTGCCTTTTTCTCCTTATTATATATTATTTTTAATTTTTTTTTTTAGGGCAGCGTTTAGTTCATAGCACAGGGGTTAAGGGCAAATAAAACAACACCAAGAAATTAGAAAAAAAAAATGTATTAAGGATATAAAGCATATGAAAATGTTCCTCTAGAACCAAGCTTACTCTTCTTCTACCTACGTACATTTAACCCTTGTGTGGTTCAGACCCTCACCCTCACTTGACTCTGATTTGTATGTGTACAGTACACACATGCATATATTATTATATATATATACATACATCTATATATCGAACGGAAAACGAACGAAGAACGGAGATTAAAAAAAAAAACTATTTACTATTAACGAAAAAACAAAAAAAGGAAAAACTATGTGAACTGCAGAAACCAACTTATACCATTTTTGCTGACTGTACTCCTTAGGCTTTTTACACCTTTTACCATTTTACTCGCAAATGGCAGACTATTTAACAGAAAGCGATAAGTAAACTCTAGCATGCCACAACACTCAACTCGAAATTCGAGACTCGAAGCTCGTCACTCGAAATTCGAAGCTCGAAACTCGAAACTCGAAACTCGAAACTTGAAACTCTCAGATATTATCAATATATCCAAATGTTTAGTGGGTTCTTTGACAGCACCCTTATATACTTACATTTTTGCTGTCCTCGAGATCGCATCAGGCCCCATTACGATGGCATTATGTTTCTAGGCTTAGACTTGAATGGGAACGAATACTCCTCGATTCGTGGCACCCGAAATTAGACACCCATTTATACCCCGTCTCACTCCCTTCGAACAACCCCTCCCGCCTGTGATAGTGTTAAATCGAACGGTCTCTGTGTGGACCGATTGAATTGTTTTATATATATTTTTTTATTTTTTTTTGTATGTTCTCTCAGTGACTTTTTAGTTTTCCATTGGCGCGCGTCTGTGTGTTAATTAATTAATTTATAAAATTTACAAATTAGCGTTTACAAGTATTATACAAATTTGGAAAACTTAACGAAGCAAAGAGAGAGAGAGGGAGATAGGAAAGAGAAAACCAATCAATGACAATATATTCGTTTGTTGAGCAAGAAACCCGAAAGCCCCCCAAAAACCACACACATATCTTTGTATCCGTTTATAATTATTTTCTTTTATTTTATTTGATTGGAAAATGTGCAGCTAATTAGAGATCGATAAGCATCGATTTATCGGATCGATAAACATTGATAGTCTTATTGATGTTTTTGCAGCTCTAGAAGAAACACACTCGTGCACCCAATACACTGAGCAAAGTTCTGAACCAATTATACATACAATAAAGCGTTATCAAGCATTCCAAAAACACTGTAACGGTAACTGTACCTTTAACGATAACTCATACGATAGATAAACTCTGATGTATTTGATTTGGATTCGTTTTCTCCAGCGATCTTCGTCGTATATCGATTTTCGAAATGACAATATTTTATTGAATATTGTGCAATGCAAACAAACACTGTGAAATATTCAATTGAATTTTTACCCATTGAGCAATCCCCCTAGAGAAATCCTGATTTTGTAACTTTTTTGCAAAAATGGTTTCATTTAACAATTTTATCTACACACCATTTTACGGCAAAAAACAAAAACAAAAAAAAAAAAAAAAACAAAGAAAAAATACAACAAAAAACGAAACTCTACAGATATTTTTATATATTTAACGAATGAAAATGAAAGAACGAGTATATCCCCTTATAAAAAAACAAAAAATGAATTGGTCCGAATTTTTTCAGGCGGCAAAACCAAAACCATGACAAATGAATTGTATTATCAAGGAACGATATATATATATTAGACATATACGCCGCCGCGCCACGCCGCCGCCGCCGCCGATTTTTGCCTTATTTGACGCGCCGCCGCCAAATTATGAAAATAACGGCGCGCCGCGGCGCGCCGCTGGTGCGGCATCGGCGCAGCTTCAGCGCGGCCTTCAGTGTCATTGTTCTTTATAAAACTTTAAAAAAAATAAATAACTCATTAAAATGGCCTTTTTGCCTTATTTGACGCGCCGCCGCCGCCGGTTCTTTCTGACTACTACGCCGCCGCCGCCGAGTCATTTTGACCTCTACGCCGCCGCCGATGCCTTTAACCATCGGCGTAAACCTCTAATATATATATACATAAATAGTGCGTGTAATAACTAGAATCACATAATTCCATCCACTTTTGATATTTAAACAAACCAAAAAAATAAAAAAACCGAGCAAGACGAAAAAAAAAACTATTTATTAACTAGAATTAAGCCATCTTAAGTGTTTGAATGTTGTCTTAACAAAACAAATTATATGAGAATATATATATATATATAATAAATTAAGTGGCGTGCCATTCCTACAACAAACAAATACAACAAAACACACACAATAAAGGAAGTAAAGGAGCTAGCAGAAGGTAGAAAAAAATAAATAAAAACATTTATTTCGTTGTGCTTTTTACACGGAAAATGTTGCGGATCCTTTCCGATTCCGATTCGAATTCCAATTCCAATTGGGGTTCCACTGAGTTTACTAGGGCCAATATGATGCCTCACCTTTAATTATCGAACTTTCTGCCTCCCCCAAGATCGATGATAATGATAATGATGATGATGATCCTTATGATCCTTATCCTGCGACACTCACTCGGATATTTATTTATACGTATAACTATAATATATATAATATAGTGGCACCAAACACACACACAAATATATAAGCATCTATATATGAAAATTGTCTTATTGTAGCAAAACGGTTATTGATATTTACACATCAAGAAAGAAACGAGAAAAAAAAAAATAAAAATATACATACCTATATAAGAATGCTTTAAATTATACTCAGAACAAGATATACAATATATACAATATATACACTCAACAATATATATATATATTTACGGATAGAAAAACGGATATAAAAACTAAATAAAAATATATAAAAATACCGATGTCAGTTAGGAACCTTTTTCTAGAATGTTATGTCTTCCCTTTGAATCAATTAAACCAAAAAAAAACAACAAAAAACAAACAACAATATGATCGAAACAACCGCTTGACCAAAAATAATAATTGAGAGATAAATCAAAGCTTCGAAATAAAAAAAAAAAAGAGTTAACTTTAGCACTGCAGCAGCCAAAACGAAACAAAAACAGCAAGTTAGTTAAAAATTGACAAACTACAATAAGATGTGAATGTTATAAGAACGTTCTTTTGACCTCCAGCCTCCAGAAACTCACACAGAAGATCAGCGCAGCCACAAGCAACCTGTTTCAGTCAGCCACAAATTTACCTACTTGAAAACTAGAAACTGGAACAACTAACTAACAAACTGTACTTAAGAACCTTATACTATATATTTATATAGTTTGCAGCAAGTCGAGACATTACTACCTACTATATAAGTATCATCTGTGTTGATCAAGCTCCTTCATTTCCAATTGCTAATACATATACATATATATATATATATATATATATATATATTATATACATACACCTATATAATACGGACCTTTAACAAATATAATAACAACAACAAGAACAACAAGAAGACAAACAAATGAAAATGAGGAAAAACGCAGACTACTCAGTGCAACAGATAAGACTAGAAATTGATTACCTGAACCTTGAGAACAAAAGCTTGAGTTTTATTTTACTTTACACAAAACGAAACAAAACTAAAATATGGATAAATGCAATAACCGCAATTGACAAACTCTCTAAATCGAAATCGAAAAACGACAAAACATATACATAAAATAATGAATACTGAATAACTTTAACCTATCAGCAAAAGTAAATCCGTATAAAGAACACTCAAGAGAATCCTTGCCAGAAGTCTAGAAAGAAAAAACGCTCAAAACTTCCAATATTTTCCTTTTTATTCAGATTCAGGGATAATATAGGAGGAAGAGTAACATACACTAACTATTGAAAAGGTGCTTATCCGATATTATTGATTGTTTTTAGTCTGCACAACAACAGAGTTTCGAAATATACATATATATTTCTTTTTGTTAACCTAATCTAACTCGGCTTTTTAGGAATATCAGTCCGCTTTCTTCCTCCCTCCATCTTTTTTACATGGTTGTGAATGAAAACAAAAAAGCCATATAAAAATTAGACCAATTTCCCCATAGATATCCCTTTTTTTTTTAACGTATCGGTCGCACTCACCACATACATACATACAACACACACACACACACACAGACACACACACGCTCGCTCGGTGGGAATTCGATTCGTGAACCCTATGGCACTCGCATCGTAATTGTAAATCACATATGAACTATATACCAAACATATATATTGTCTATATATTTACAAGACAACAATAACCGAATTAAATTGAATTGTAGTGTTTAAACAAAAGAAAACAAAAAGAAGGTAGTGTATATGCGATGCAAGGACATTTTCAAGGACACTATACCGATGTTTTACATACTTTGCTCATTGGTTAGCGTAGCAGTCGAAGTAAAAATACAAAATATTCAACATAAAGCTGGACGTAGGCCACAGCATCCGTTTGCACGAACGATCTTGCTAAGTATCCTTGCTGAAACGGTCACACTGGACTGCGGCCAGCTTAAAAACCTTAGCTAATTGTGTGTGTATTTACATATTAAAGTTTACAAGCAGATGAAGGCAAGAGAGCTAGGAGGGTTTTGTGTCCGGTAGAATTTTTGAAAGCGTTTTCACACAAATTAAGGCCTAAATATACATGCATATATAAATATATATAAAATTAGAAGAATATAATTAATGTATTTCAAATAATGTTTAAAGCAAGCAAGCAACAATTACAAGTGTCTGTATTTTTTTTTTTGTAACAAAAAAAAGAAACAAAAACCATTGCAATCAGGTACTGAAATCAAAATTTTTTTGTAAATAATAAAAGGGGAAAGTGAAGTTTTCGTCATACAAAAATAAAGGAAATATATATATATATTATGTGTGTGTGTGTGTGGTCAATAGATACAAGCGGAAGCGGAAGCGGAAGTGAGCTTGGGGATACTCGATCCCAATTCGCGTATACTTTGAGCTCTTCAGTGTATTTCCGTAGCATACTTAGCAGGGCGAGTCATACGAAAACCCTTTGGCTATAAAACAAGAAGAGCAACACTCATATTTAAATACGTACACCTATATATATATATATATATATATATATACACTAATCTAGTTTTAATCTCTATGACACTAAGTAGATGCAAAATCGGAAGTTAAACCGACGACGATCGACGGCGAAATGATAAACAATTGTCCAGACGTTCAACGAAACCAAATGCAATATTAAATTATACAACAAACTAAAGTGCATACAAGCGAGTAACATAAAATGAGAAACAAAACAAAACAAAACAAAACAAAATATATATGAAAATATTATATATACATATATATATATATTTTACAATTGATTTATATACATACACATGTATACATTATATAAGTAAATGCCGCATCATTTTCGCGTAATGTCTATTGAATTGTTTGTTAAACATTTTTTGAAACATTTTCTTTACTAAAATAATAATAACAAGAGAAATGTGGATAAACCAAGCTCACAGAAAAGTTACGCCAAAAACCGAACAAACAAACAAGAAATTTATATACATTTATCGAAAGAAGATATATACAACAAAACAAGAATAACTTTTAGTGATTAATATTGTAAGCAAAGACCAAAATGAAATATTGATTTTTGAAAATAATAAGAAAACAAGCAAAAACGTGGCATCAAACCGAAACACAAAACACGGCAGCAAGGAAAATAGCATTATATAACGGCAAGTTTTTGAACTCGAAACTCGATCTACCTTTTTTTTTTCTCTTTGACTTGATTTCGACTTGCAAATGTAAAACATAAATGAATGAAATAACAGCAACGAGTAACGAGAATATTTTTACAAAACAAGGAAATAAGAAACTAAAAAAATGCATAACGCTTCCGACAATAAGCTTTGGCCACACTATTGTAATGAAACTATTTGAACAATTGGGGGAGTTATCGAAAATCGAAGAGGAGGATGGAATTTCTTGCGCTTAAAAGAATAACGGAATTACCACGCCCAAAAAGCCACAGGATGATATGTAATTGCCCTATTTAGTCTATATACCTACTGCAGATATATACACATATATATATACATATATAGAATATACCCATGTACTTATGTAGTAGCCTTGTTCTACTGTATATTTTTAAACGGAGTTGTATTGCAGAATCAGAGTCAAAATCAGAATCAGAGTCAGAGTCAGAATTAGAATCAGAATCAGAATCAGAATCAGAGACAGAGTCAGCAAAGCAAATGTATTTTCATGACACGCATTTGAAGCGAACATATCAAAACCGAATACCGACGAGAAAAACTCACGAAAAGTACTAAAAATTATTTAGAAATTATCCAAAGCATGTTAATCAGTTACTGACTGTTAAGCCCCTAGAACGAACATAACTACAAACATATTTGGAAGCTGACACCTATGCGATATGTGCAACTGTCCTGTCTTGACTCCTATTTCAAACTTAAAAAAAAATAACAAAAAATTAAAAAAAAAGAAGAAAATACTGGTGTTTCATTATTTATTATTGACAAATATTTACAAACAATTGAAGCCACAACAACAGAGTTAAACAGAATAATACCGAATTGATAGGGAGGCGGTTAATAAAATTAAAGGAAAAAAAAACAAGAAAAACTCA
Organism: Drosophila kikkawai; assembly: GCF_030179895.1. NCBI lineage: Eukaryota > Metazoa > Arthropoda > Insecta > Diptera > Drosophilidae > Drosophila > Drosophila kikkawai. The sequence goes on along the minus strand of NC_091733.1, from coordinate 16,758,502 downwards.
CGAAACTGAATCTAAATTAAGCATGAATATTTTTTGCTGTGTCTTAGTCCATGTGTCGTAACGAATTTATTGAACTAAATATTATACATGATTAAAATTAAAAAAAAAAAAAAACTAAAAAAAACAACAAAGCCCAACAACAAAATATCTTAACACTTTTTTGTTTTAACTGAAAAAGCAAAGCAAAAAATGCAGGCGAACAAACCAAAATTTCTACAAAATTAAGCACAAATTTTTTCAAACAAAAACAAAACAAAAAAAGAAAAGAAAAAAAAAACACAAAAAGAAAAACAACCAACATACTAAAAAAAATTGCCTTTTACTTGTATTTTGTTTTTTTTTACTATAAAGAGAATCGAATTAATTATTAATAATAATATACAACACGCTGAATACATTAAAAGAACATTTTGCAAAACGAGAAGGAGGGAAAATTCGCCTAAAAAAACATCTGTGACTAATAAAAGGATATAATTAATGGAAGGATACAAGAGAAAAGCCCGAGAGTAAGCTGCTAATGCTAATGAAAATGCAAATGAAAATGGGAAATGATAAACGATAAACTCCAATATTATAATTACGAATGAAATCGAAGTTAAAGTGTGTGTGTAAGGTACAAGAAACAACATTGTTAGAGAAACAACAAAAAATGGCAAAGAATATATACTAGCTGCAGTTTAACTAATTATTGGTAAAGGGTACATACATTCTACATATGTACAGCTGACAACACACTCACACAACACCAACAACACCCCCACACGCAAACATATACATATACAGAAGCTATACCAATACAAGCGAACCTAGTTATATTTGTATGTGCATCATACTTGAGTAGAAAACAATTTATACATTAGAGTTGATGTAAACCAACAAGCTACTTTTACTTATACATTATACCGACATGCAAGTGCGTAATGTATAGTACGATATATACACCAACCAGATATATATATACATATATATATATATAGAAGATATTTGATGAACGTAAGCCCAAACACAGCAATTTACTTATATAACAAAAACAAACAAAGTTTCTTTCAACCAACCTTAAAAAAAAAGCAACTAATACAAACTTTTGGTATGACGAGAGCCGATTATAGCGATTATAAAATCGAAGCAAATTGACAAGTGAAGATGGGTGGCGTCGAGAAAACGCCCATGAAAAACAATATATATACAATTATTTAAAATATTTAAAAAAAAAAAAAAAAAAAAAAACGATTTATATATATATATATATATATATATATATGTATGCATATATATATACATATATACATACCACTAAATAGTTTAAATGTTTATTTATTGTATTTGAACAAGAGGAACGATAATGAAACCAAATTTAAATAAAAGTAATAACTCGAAAAACTAAATCAAGGTGCCTTTTTTTGGAGGGGGACAAAGAAACTAAGTAAGGTATTGAGTGAATAAGAGAACGATTGAATGAACGGAGTAAACAAGCGAATGAACAAGTGGATAAACAAGTGGATGAACAAGAGGGTGAACAAGTGGGTGAGCAGTGGATTAGAAGTGTATGCACAAGTGTGACCACCCACTAGGTATACAATTGGATGAACAAGTGGGGTGAACAAATAGATGAACAAGTGTATGAACAAATAGATGAACAAGTGGATGAATAAGCGGAACAATTGGAACTCGACAATTGGCTCAAAGTGGGCTGAACAAGATTCAATATGAATATAAACAACTGATTAAGGCAAATCATTAACTTAGTTAAAAAGTAAATAAATATGCTACTGAGCAACTTAGTAAACAACCCAGTGAATATATTTTTTATGCATTTATTTCATTACAATATTATATTTCAGTCCAGCATGGTGGCAATGCACTTGTCGATACTGGCATTAATATCGTCGAGTCCTTGAATTGCATTCTCGGTAGCCTGTGTGGTGCAGCTGGTGGCATCGGTGGCAATGGCCGGAACAGTGCGCCGCAATCCGACCAGTTGACGCACTGACTTTTGAGCACCTGCAGCGTACTTGATGCACATAATATACAGCTCGGCTTTGCACTTCTTCAACAGGAACTGATTGCGTGTGTTTTTGCACTTACGGTGCTTCTTAAAAATCTGATATCCGTTCAGGGTCAACTGGAGAATTGAACGCTTGGTATGCACAATAATTTTGACAGAATTGACGGCGGCATTGCGGCCACAGACCACAAAGTTTAAGGTGGCCCGTTCGAGGACACCGGCCACGTGGACCGTCTCCCTGGACACGCACACCTCGCTCTCCACCGCCCGCTTCTCAATGTCGGTGGCCAACTGTTCCAGCTGTCGGTACGGATACAAGAAGATCTTCAGGAGCTGGCGCTCTGTCACCCTTACAATGTACCAGCCCAGGGCCTTGGACTCCTTAATGAAGAATTTCAGCATTGAGTCCACAAAAGCAAAGTCATCGATATCCATGCTACCATCTTCGGGCAATTCAGGAATTTCAGGCATATTCAGGCCAAACTCCTTGTCCAAATCCACATCGTAGTCCAAGTCCAGGTCCGAGTTCAAGTCCAAGTCGAAGTCCAAGTCCGAGTCCAAGTCCAGGTCCAAGCCAAGATCTAAGTCAAGGTTATAGTCGTCCATGTTCAGATCGATGCCCAATTCCTTGGCCATTTCCTCGATGGATGGAAGTGTTTCCGTTTCCGAGACTTCCGGTTGGGGCACAGCCGAACCCTAAAAAAAATAACAGAATATAATACGAGTAAGTACACAAAAAACGGGTGAATAGAAAATCAATTAAATCACTTTTTAAATACAATAGTGTCAAGCTTTGGTTTTTTAATCTTTATTTGTTTGTTTAATCACTTTTTAAAGACCCTTTTTTTCTATTTTTTATGTATTTTACTCACAGTTGCCAAGCCAAGGGCCAACACCACAAAAATCACACTCCTCATGACTGATTTACTTTTGCTGGGATTCCACTTGGGGGACCTGCCTTTTATATGCCCAAACTCTTTGGTTGTCCGCAAATACTGAGATAGCCATATCTATACACCCAGATACCCGGTTAATTAAAATATATTCAAGAGTCGGTTTTATCGGTCCAATATGTGCCTGCCGCTTGGCCGATTGCAATATTTCCCATTATTATTTGGCTTATGCCTTTGTTTTACTTTACTTTACCTTTAATCGCAATTATTTCCGTCGGCCCGTTGCTTTTTCTTCTTTCAATTTCTCCATTTGTTCGAGATTAGGTCGCAATTTGTATTTGGCTGGCGATAGGAAACATCTATTACTGGATTCCCCACTTGAGATCGCTCCTCCCTATCGGAGAATCTTAATAATGCTTTAATTCTGGCAGATAATGTCATTATATTTATGGCTCCACCAACGGGCTAGTGCCCTCGATTAAAAGTCATTGCTTGAGCACAAGCGAAAATTAAATCTATGAAGTCACTTGAGACTTTTTAGTTTTTTTTTTTTTTGTTTTTTAGCTTAAGCGTTTAGAGCCTACTTAAAAATATATGACAAAATAAGGGAGCAAGCCATGGTTATGATAATCGTGAAATCTCTTTATCCTTTTACCATCTGAAAGCTTGCAGATATTTTATCTTCTTATCAGAGTTCAAAGAGTTCTTTTATTGGGAATCCCCTTTTCAGACTTGCTGGAATATTTGACACACTGGCTTCCTAAGCCCTTAAAAAACTGAAATTAATAGGTGTTCAAAAACATTAAAGCTCGCAGGCATTGATGTTTTTCGATAAATGTCGATATATTTCGATATATTTCGATAGTATCTTCTAAAGTAGCTATAGACTTCCTCAAAACTTCCTTTTCTTTTATTGTTAAAGAACTTTTATTTGATTTTGTGAAACGTTTCGGCTTTTGAGTTAATGACCTTTGCTTCACCTGCACATTTATCCCGCCACAGCGCTTTGTTTATTTTTTATGATATGATTCGCATGATCGGTGTGATTGTGCGACTTAAATAATCTTAATCTAAATCCAAACAGGTGAACTCTATGAATAGCGAGGCAAATGTAAAGTTCACTAATCAATCCAGGCAGCGAATGATTGATTTACAATGCTGGCCATAAATTTATGGCCGTCAATCCAGATTAATTTGTGGCCGTCGTCTGGCTTACCGGGGGCATAAATGGCGATGTTCGGATGGTCCGGGGCAGCAGTAGCCTTCCGAGAATTCCTAAGAGCAACAGCAGTAATCATGAAGTGCACCGTTTTCGTTATCCTGACCCTTTTCGTGGCCAGTGGCTGGGCCCAGCCATTGGATGTGCCCGCCCAGCTGGACGCCCAGGTGCGCAGCGTGGTGGACGAGATGACCGAGCTGGGCAAGTCCACCGGCGAGGCTCTGGTTCATCAGTACGAGGAGATTGTCCTGGAGCCCCAGCATGAGCTGGAGGATGCCCTCGAGGCGGTGGAGGCTCGCCGCCAGGAGAGTCCCGAGTGCGTGGCCGCCGAGGATGAAGAAATCAACCGTATTGTGGATGCCGCTCACGAGGAACTCCACTCCTGCGGCGTGGTGGCTGCCCATACCTCGGCCGAGATCGCCTCCGATGTCAATGCGGCCACCCAGCAGTTGGTTTTCGGCGGCTACAGCCTTGGTAAAACCTACAACAAGTGCCAGAACTACAAGAACTCCGTGCTGAAGCAGTCTTGCATGGCCAAGTTCTATATTCAGGGCACGGTCTACCTGGTCAATGCCCGCTCCTCGATCAAGACCATCCGCAAGTCCACCAACGAGCGCATCCCGGCCGTTTTCGTCGACAGCAATGTGTGCACCCATGGAGCCTCCGCACAGGCGGTGTCCAGCCTCCAGGAGGTCAACAGTCACATCGATGCCTGTGTCTCCCGACGTCGCTAAATCCTTTCGGCTAGCCGTCTGATTTTTTCTGCAAATAAAAACTGCCAAAAGCTAAGAATTATTTAAAAATAATTAGGGGGGAAAAACAGAAATTGAAATTTTTCTACTGTTTTTTTAAATATTTTTATTTACCCAAAGTCGAGTGCCACCTCGGGGTCTTTAACATTTCCCGGGTTGGTCACGCTTGCCAAACCAGTTTGGAGAGGAGAACTAGTTCCCCCGGACAGGTAAATAGCACAAAATGTTTGGGCTATTAGGGCATCTGTTCAAGTTGCAGTTCGTCTTCGTGGTGGCCGCCGTTTTCGCCGGCATTTACCACGTCGAGATTAGGCAATTCCTGCGCCAATACTCGGACTTTTATTTGAACAAAGCCGGCCAGGAGGATGCCATTCCGGTAAAGTACCAAGCCGGGCTCTTTACACCGGCTGAACTCTCACAGTTTGATGGCGAGGAAGGTCGTCCGATTTACCTGGCCCTGCTGGGATCGGTCTTCGATGTCTCCCGGGGCATCAAGCACTATGGAGCCGGCTGCAGCTACAACTTCTTTGTCGGTCGGGATGCCTCCGTGTCGTTTATTTCCGGTGAATTCGAGAATTACAACCCGGAAACGGCGGACGATGTGCTCACCCTGAAGCCGGATGACCTGTTAGGCCTGGCCAACTGGCGTGACTTTTACGAGAAGGATTACGTCTACAAGGGCAAGCTCATAGGTCGTTTTTACGATGACCAAGGACAACCAACCACCTATTACCACAAGTACCTGGAGCTGCTGCAGCTGGCCCAGGTAGCCAAGAAGCAGGTGGAGGAGCTGCGCTCCCGCTACCCGGGCTGCAACATTGAGTGGAGCGAGGCCACGGGTACCCGGGTGTGGTGCACCAATTCCAGCGGTGACGGCAAGGAGCGCTCCTGGGCAGGACATCCGCGAAAACTGTATAGCCGCGGCAACAAGAGCTTCCAGTGCGCCTGTGTGCCGGAGTCGGAGCTGGATGAGATCGATGCGAGCGGCAAGGCAGCCATTGGGGATGCCATGCTCAAGCCCTACGACAATTGTGAGCCGCGGGCAAAGGAGTGCTTCTACAGGGTATGAGCGAAAGGGAGCTGCATATGTGTAAATACCTGTACTTAACTCGTAATAAAGCTAGATTTCTTTGAGTGTATTCCGCTGGTTCCGGCTATGTCAACCTTAACAGCTCTGTGAGTTAACAGTGGGCTGGCTGGCGAGTGCTGTTAGGCGCATTTATTATTTATTTTTGTTTACCTCAGCCTTGGCTCTCTAGTCCTGGTTATTTATTGAGGCAAATCCTTTGGCTGCCAAATGGAGAAGCCACCACCCCCTGAGGACAGCGGCCTGCTCTCCGCCACCGTGGTGGCTGGTCTCAAAAGTCTGGGCAACATTATTACGCCCGCTTTGACCAAGCTGCTCATAGCAAATGCCTTGAAACTAACCCTTCATCCGGATGCAAGTGAGTGGGGATTACCTGATAAGTGGGGATTCTACCTGATGATAACCTAATGCCCTTCTGTAGCCATTGCCCCCGTTCCAGAGCTCTATGCCAGCAATGCGGCCTGCGCCAAGCAAAGTGAATATGCTGTTGTCACCCTGCTCTCCCTGGCCACCAAGCATGGTTGGGATGGCTTCATGCTCCGCCAGCAGCTGGATCATCTGTCCATTAACAGCGCCGCCATCGAGGAGCTGACCCGCGTGTATGAGGATAACCGCAAGGATCTGGTGCTGCGGCAACTGCAGCTGGGCCACAATTTTCCACACATCACGGATATCCAATGGCGCATCGCCTGCGATGTCAAGTCCTCCACTTCCGATTGCAGCACTGGCGTGGCCAGCTTCTACATTAATCTGGGCCACTTCCGGCCGAGCAGCGGCGAGCGAGTCACCATTGTGGAGTTCGTGTGCAATGCCGAGGAGCTGCAGTCGCTGATCAATCGCCTGAAGGAGATAGAGAGGCACTGCAGCCAGATGGCCGTGGCTTAGGAGGGAGCATGACATTCTTAATGTTTATATTTTGCAGCGATATATATAGATATATATATATATGTATGTATAACATTAGCTATCAGGTTTATGTACAGAATCAGGTCGGGGGTGGGGTGGGGGTAACAGAACAATTTGATGAACAGTTAACACAGTTATCATCACTAAAAAGCATCGTCATCCTTGGGCGTCACTTCGGCAGATTGCGGCGAGAATCGTCTTCCTCGGTCTCCTGCCACACCAGCAGCTCCATCAGCTCCTTGTAGTCACTGGGCGCAGTGCAATATATAGTGCCCGAGAAGCGGGTGCGATCGTTCTTCTCGGCGGAAATGATGATGCAGTGGTTCTGCAGCGACAGCGACATGTTCAGGCCACGGAACCGATGGTCCTGCTTGTACAAGTTGGGCCCATCCTTGGGCATAATATAGGGTCTGCCGCTGAACGGGTTGAGGAAGTCTGCCCAATAGCCAAGCGACAACAGGCGATAGCTAATGTCCCGAGCAGCCAGCACAAACTGGGGGCAAAAGATGGTATAGTTACTTCAAATAAGATATGCTTTGCCCACTCACCTTGGCTGCACCCATCTCTATGTCCCCCTCATTGCTCAGAGTGAGCATGGTAATGGGCGAATTTCGCTGTGACCCAATCCGCATGGGGAACAGCTCCGCGAGCGACTCGCGCAACAGCACCGGGCACTGGCAGCAGGTGAACTCAAGACGCGACCCATCCGCGTTCTCCTCCTTCATGAAGTTAACCAACTGGTTGAGCGGTGCCATCAGGCTAACAGTGGTGGTGTCGCCCTGCCAGGCTGGCCCAGTGGCATGGGGCAGGTAGAATCGGTTGTTCTTCGAGGCGGTTAGCTCCCAGTTGGGCTCGCTCTCCAGATTGATTAGCTCGTCGTCGTCGTAATCGTCGACGCGTCGTCGCGACTTGGACACTGTCTTGAATGGCTGCTCAGCGTCCCAGGGCGGTCCGTTGCGCTTGGCGTAACTGGCCCGCTGGGCGGCGGCCATCGGGAGCGCCGAGGTCAGGTCGGGCAGCAGGAATCCGCGCAGGGCAGCCATGGGCATCCAACTGCCAGGGCCGAAGGTGCCCAGGCAGCGAGTGAGGGATCGTGACATTATTATATCATCGGCTTCTTCTGCAAATGCAAATGCGTAAAATCCGTTGGCAGTCTTTGCCCTTCTCCTCCTCACCCCAAGGCACTCCGAGGCCCACTCACCTTCGTCTAGATTCTGGAAGAGCTGATGCTCAGGGGGTTCGGTTCGGCTGGTGCTGCAGGGTATTCCGTGGAGCTATAGAATTTTACTAGCAATTTTGTCTAGACTTGGAGCCACACGAATATTCGAAAACAGAATGCTGATTCCAAACGAACGGCTACTGATTATTTCTACGCAGTGCTAGGGCAGTGCGACCATATCAGTGGGATGCTAGGGCAGTGTGACCATGTCAGTGGGTTGACAGCAGCTGAAATATTTGTTATCGATAACAATCGAAGGAAGTGAGATAACAGGAAGTGGGAGTCCTGTCAGGAATTAACACTTGAATAATTAAAATTAAGGTTTAAATTTAAATTTAAAATTTAAATTAAATAAATATATTTTTAATATAAATCTAAACACTTTAGAAAAATTACAAGATTTTAGGTGCTGTAATTGAAAAACTTCAGATAATAATATAACCGGAAATTGAAAATATTAAAATACAATTTTCATTTCTTAATGTTTATAATATTAAAACATTAATTCCATTAATTCCTTCCAGTTGATAGAAAACTTTCAGGACAAACATACCTGTAGATATAACATATACATAGATATATCCCCAAAAAAGGTTGGTAAATACCTTTACTTTTACTTGCTTTTTGAAATATTTATTACGTGTGCTTGGATTATACAGATTGGATTTAATATCAATTACATAAGTATATAAACTAGGAACATCTACTGGCACTGGCTGAGGGCGTGGGTGTAGTAGGTCTTCTCCTCCAGACCCCGCTTGATCACGTGTGGAATCTTCTTCGGCACCATCCTGGATAAAAAATAAACAAATTATATCAGTAAATATTGAAATGTGAAGCTCCTTTCGATGAATAACCCACGTGATGCAGTCGATAATGGGACAGACAGAGACGCAGAGTGTGCAGCCCGTGCAATCGTCGTTCACGTGCGGAATGTGCGTGTCCTTGTCGAACTCGATGGCCTGGTATCCGGAATCGGCGCAGGTCATATAGCACTTGCCACAGTTGATGCACATGTCCTGGAAAAATATACAAAACAAAAAACCCATGAATTGAAAAATTAAATAGAAAAAGAAATGTCCACACTCACATCGTCGATCAGTGCCACCTTCTGCTGCTTGTTGTCCAGCTTGTTGTACGGCCCGATTCTCTCCAGAGCCGCGCCCACCAAATCCTTGATCCTAGGAGCTGCCCTTGGTGAGTTGCCATTTTCGATTGCCGTTGGATTTTGTGCCGCCTGTTCGGCATCCCACAGGGCGCCCTTCTTGTTGCGCAGATCCGCCATCTTGATGTCCCGCTGCTGCTGATAGGGACCGAAGAAGCCCAGGGTGACGTTGCCCTCGCCGGTTAGACGCACCACCGGCTTGCCCTTCTGGTGGACCGGAGTGGGTGGCGACTGGCCATCCCAGAAGGCGCCGTTCACTGGCGGCGGATTGGCCTTTAGGTAGAGCAGAGCCTTCAGTGCCGTGCAATAGTCCTCGATGACAGTGAAGTCCTGGTTCTGGACAGAGGAGCAGATCTGCAGCACCGTGGCACCGGCCTGGATGAACTGTAGCGCCACCTCCCCAGAGTCAATGCCGCCGATGCCGAGGATGGGGAATCCTGGAACGCGTCTAGCGATGTCCGAGATGGCCTTCAGGGCCATGGGGCGGGTGGCATTGCCAGAGACACCGCCATAGGTGGTCCGCTGCTCCTTACCAATCGCTGGCCAGGCGGTGGCGTCCGCCTTGAGACCCATCAGCCCCTGGACCGTGTTGATGGCCGATCCACCGTCGGCTCCTCCGCGCTGGGCAGCCGCCGCAATGGAGGCGATGTCCGTAATGTTGGGCGTCAGTTTGATGAAGAAGGGCAACTTGACGGCCTTCCTCACCCAGCGAGAGATTTGCTCCACCAGCTCGGGATCCTGGCCGCAGGCCAGACCCATACCGCGCTCGCCCATGCCGTGCGGGCAGGAGAGATTGAGCTCCAGGGCATCGGCACCCGACTGCTCCGCCTTGATGGCTAGCTCCGTCCAGTCGTCCTCGTTGAAGCTGCACATGATGCTGGCAATCACGATCTTCTCGGGAAAGTCGCGCTTCAGTTCCCTAATGGACCTTAGCCAGTATTCGGCGCGCTTCTCCGAGATGAGCTCGATGTTCAGGAAGCAGCCCTGCTGGGGTCCGTACTTGTAGCCGGAGGTGGTGCCGCGCACGATGCGGGGCGAGACATTGGTTACCAGATCCTTGTCCAGGCCGAACGTCTTGGTGACCACATAGCCCCAGCCCTGCTCGAAGGCTCGCCGAATCATGGCCGTGCTGGTGGTGGGCGGGGCCGAGGCCAAGCCAAAGGGATTCTCGAACTTGATGCCGCACATCTCCACGGATATGTCGACGGCATCGATGTCCGTGTAGAACAGCGGCAGGGCAGCCGGTGTATCCAGGGGAAGTCCCTGCAGCTGACAGTGAATGCTCCACGCGGCCACTTTGCCATCGTTGACCGACTCCACCGTGGTATTGGCCACGCCAGCCAGATCACCGCCGAGGAACACCTGACTCAGGCTGCTCTGCATGGTGATCCTGTCGACAATGGGAAGCTCACCGCGGAACTGCAGAGGAGCCAGAGCAGCCTTAACATCCGCATCCTCCAGGCCCGAGCCAAAGGCCGAGATAACAAAGTTGGCCTTCAGCCGCTGTGTCTGCTCCTCATCCTCCACCCATTCGTCTTTGTCGTTCTGCTCCGTGCGGCAGAACTCCATGGCAGTGATAAGGCCATCCTTGACGATCACCTTTCGGGGACTCAGGTAGGGCAGCAGCTCGCACCGTTCGTCCCGGGCCAACTCCACCTCCTCGGGCACCGCCCGGATGCCCGAAGATCCCTTCCGGAACACCACAAACACTCGCCGGGCACCGCATCTCAGCGCCGAGGTGGCACAATCGAAGGCCGTGTCTCCGGCTCCCAGGACGATGACATTGCCGTGGAGCTTGGGCAATCCAGCGGAAGCCTTGCAGGCGCACAGACCCGGCTTGGAGCCATCGGAAACCAGGGGCAGGAAGTTCTTGGACGTATAGAAGCCGTTGCTGGGATCTAGGCCAGCGAAGATCGGGTTCAGCTTGGGTTCCGGCAGGCCAATGCCCACGAAGATGGCATCGTGACCGGAGGAGAGCAGACCCTGAAAACAAGATTTATTTACTTAAATAAATGTTCAGTTTGTTGTATATGATTTTATTACCTGAATGGTCAGGTCCTTGGTGCCCAGGGAGCGCCCGGTTTCGATGCGTACGCCCAGATTCTTGACCAGATCGATCTCAAAGTTGACCGCATCTATGGGCAGGCGGTATTGCGGAATCTCGGCGGCACTCAGTCCGCCCAGATAGCTCCTACGCTCATAAATGGTCACATCCCGATAGCCCAGACGCCCCAGGAAGGTGGCGCAGGACAAGGAGGCCGGACCACCGCCCAGCAGGGCGATCTTTCCGGCCAATGGGTTGGCCTCCGCATGCGGAGTACGGCGCTGGCTTACGCCCATCTGCTTGAACACTTCGGTGGCGAATTGCTGCAGGCCGCCAATGTTGATGGGACCCGCCTCCGAGGCCTGAAGATTGCAGCCGCCCACACAGAGGTCGCTGGTGGGGCACACCATGCCGCAGGTGAGGCCCAAGGGATTATCCGAGAAGATCGCCTTGGCGGCTCCATAGAAATTCTTGTTCGCGATGCTCGTGATGAAGCTCTTGATGTCGAGCTGAGTGGGACAGGACTTCTGGCATGGGGCATCCGCGCACTTCAGGCACCTGGCCGCCTCCTCCAGAGCTCCGCGCTCCGACAGCGTCGTGTGCTTAATGTCCGAGAAGTCGTTCTTCAGCGTGGTGCAGGGCGGTGCCGCATGGTCGGCATTTCGCTTCCAGTGCTTCTTGTTCTCCTTCGTCTGCTTGGTGGGCACCACCGAGCACTGGGTCTTCACGCGCGGATTCAGCGACAGCAGGTCCTGTGAATCAAGTGAATCAAGTGTCCAATAAATCATTACTTTCACTATCGAAGACCGGAGGACTACCTCGGAATCTTATCAGAGTCCGACACTCAGGCAATATCAATTATGAATTAGGAAATCTACAGACGACTATGTGCTCGACTATGAGATACCCGGTAGCCAATTAAATCTATATATATTTTTTGGGCGGAGTTTGACCTACCTCAATATCCGGAGAGTCTTTGCTCAGCAGTTGCGGTGGACTCATCTTGGTTTCTCCTGGAAAAAAAGTAGGTGGATGGATAATCTTGGATTAGGGCCACGTGGAGATTCCCAGTTGCTCAACATCGTCTCTAATCTCGGGTCTGCGACTCTTATCAGGGCCCCCACTCGAGTCCTGAGCCAGCACTGTATCTATGTGCATATATAGCACCATAGTTCTTATCATTTATAAGGGCGCTTATCATTTATCAGTCAAGGTTGCCGCGGACAGGGGAGATTATGGTTTTAATGTGGCACCACCCCGTTTTTTTTATTTGTTTCTTTTTTTTTTTATAGTTTATTTTCTTATAAGTTTGGGTAGTTTTGGCAAAACAAAAACACCAAAAATCGGGCCACCCAGCGGAGATTACGGATGGGTGAAGGAAGGTCGCCGACTTGGGGGGTATGTTTTGGTTTTCTTTTTTATTGCTAAATAGTGTATTGTTATTGCTTATGATTCCCAACTGGTTCTAGCTATAATATACATATATTCAGGCGTTCTACTTTGATTATATAGAAAAGCTAGCCAGGGGGGTTATTGATGAAAAAGATTGTAGTTTATATATATTTGCATTTTTTTAATGGAATTTTTAAAGCAATAATAAAATGTAAATGTTGAAATAACAAAACTAGTTTTAGTGTTTTTCCAAATTTATTTAAGTTAGCAGGAAATGTCCCTATATTTGGAAATTTAACTTACAAAAAAAGTAATAACTCAAAGGCACTAGGCAACAAAATAAGTGTTATTTTTGTTATATTTCAAATACATTTCTCTTTACAGTCTATTTACTGTAACAGTGGGTAGTTTTAACCAACTAAAATTTGTACCATTCAAGGGAATATTTTATTGTATTAAAGTGCTTGTTGAAAAAGAGCAACCTACAATTATTTAATTTAAAATAATTAAATTCAATGCTGGCCTAATGCCTAACGGTACATAAGACTACACCATTTACATAGGTGCTGTTAACTAGTATCTCGCAGATCACATAAGAGCCACTGCTAATTAACAGCGTTGCGAACATGCGCCGTTTACATATGCGTTTTAATCGAATTCAATTCAATTCATATTTTGTAACGACGCTCTCGCCTCTGTCTCTGACTCTCTCTGGTGGGGCTCACGCCCTCTCCCCTTCTCTTTCTCCATCTCTCTATCTCTATCTCTCTCTCGCTGGCTCTAGCTCGTTGTCTGATTAGAATTTTTATTATTTTTGACATAATAGTTCAATGGCAGTCCTCCCCCCAGCAGCCCCCTCATCATCTGGCCCATTATCAGTTGGGTTTTATGGTCCGGCAAGTTTCTGAATATATGTTTTCATTAATAATATGCTAATGTCAAAATGCGAAAAACAAGTTCAGAACTCAAGCTGTTTGTGCTTAATTGGGTTTCCGTTTTTGGGTTTTTTATTTTTTCGAGCCACAAACAATGCGATTATCTCAAGATTATGGGCCGAAATACGTACCGATTAGAAGAAATTTTGTTTAATTAACAAACAAAAAAATTAAAACACTCTTTGGCGGTCACAGAACAAAAAAAAATATATGGAATTGGAACCACAAGCCGAACCGAAACTAAACCACAACGCAACGAGACGCACGGAAAACTTTAATTGGTCTTCACACTGGAAACGCCAAATTGAAAATGACTCTTGGAGAACGATTTCGAAATCAATGTCGCCTCGGCCCGCGTTGCTGTCCACATCGCTGATCGCCGTCGACGCCAGCTTCCCACTATCACCAGCTGATACAATGCCCATGGGCGTAGTATAGTTAATAGTGAGGGGATATACTATATATTCCCAATTCTATTTTAATCTTGAATGATCTTTACACAAGAAATTATAACTGAAAGTTGCAAAGAGAAGGGGTTGATGGGCACAGAACACAAGGAGTCTCTTTAGCAAAGGATACTAGGGAGGAAGATAGGGTTAACTTTTTGAAACATCTACCTGTAACTTCTTGTTTTTAAGAAGATCTTTTTGTGTCTTTGGCATAGGGTAGCAATATACTTATAATAAAACAAATTATATCAGTAAAATAGTATCAATAGTATAAGCTATAAATAAATAATATTAATATTCTGTAGAATAGGAAGACTTCCCTGTATCTTAGAATTTTCTTCAAAAGCACGCCCATGTCAACACAACAACAACCTGTTGATTTTGCAGAAATCTTTAATCTAGTTGTTTACAATGTTAGTACACAGAAAATAACAAGTAATTTTATTTATAAATATTTTTAAAAATGTATTCATTTAAAGGCTAGATATATCTTTATTTAATTATATATTATTTATATTGTAATCACTAAAATATTGCCTAAAATCTTTTCTACTTCCACTATCTGATTTTTATCGGTGCAGATAATATTTTTCTAGGCATGCCACACGATCGCCCCTCTTGTTTATTTAGTCTGCTTCTCTGCTCTCTCAGTTTCGCTCTGCAAACTTTACATAATACAAGCAATACCATTTAACACGGACGGAGAGCCAATTTAAACAATAAATTACAACATATGATGTGTATTATTATAACAAAAACTTAGGATTTAAATAAAGCCAAGAGGAAATTATATATTTTAAGGGGACTCAATCTTAGATCAGTCTCAGATCTTAGATTATTTATTTATATTTTATATATATTATAAAATATAATAATTATAATTTAATATTTTAAAGTACATTTTATATTAAATTTAGATCTTAGATTATTTTATTTATGTTTTTTATTTATTATATAATTTTGTTTTATTATATATATATTTATATGCTTGTTTATTATTTTTGAATTTGAATTTAAATTATCAATTTGCTTAAAATAATTTTATTTAGTTTATAAGAAAAAAAAATCGGTTATTTTCGAGGTACTACTGTATATATGCCTTGCAGATCTTTGATTTTACATCGGGCAACCGGTTCTGCTTTGCTATCTGTTAAGGCAACATTAATTTTGTAACCTGAATTTTAGTTTACCGAACTATAACCAAATCTTAATTAAGAAATACTTTGCCAAGAACTTCTGTTTTGCCTAGTCCAAAACTAGGCAGCCTTGACTCATCTAGCCAGTTTTCATGGCATCCCAAAAGAATGCTATTAAAATAAACAGCTTATAAAGGTACCAAAAAGTACCTTTAAACAGGTTTTTCACCCTATAAAACGCATTCTTTAAATATATAAGAAAAATAAGAACCTAAGATACTTTCGATTTTTATATGAAGTTTTTTTTAATAAACTACATATCTTCTTATGAATTAGCTTTTATTGCAAAAAGAAGCCGAGAAGTATGCACACAAAATGCAAAATAATTTAAGCAAATAGCTTTTCATTTTGGCATCAAGAAATGTCCATTGATCATTTTCATTATTTTGAATATAATATATTTAATTTGTAAAATAATTGCTTAATTTCAATTCGCAAATCTGTTCGAATTAGGTTTTTATTTGCTTTAAAAGAGTTTATACATAATTTTAATATTACAATTTTTGTACATTTTTCTAAATTTTTGATAATTTTAACAATGTAACCCCTTATCAAAACTTAGAAAATATGGTGTCTTTTTTTATATAATTTTTGGGGAAAAATCAAAACTTAAGAAATCCATAACTAAGCCAAAATGTTAGTTTTAATAAGGTCAATAAATCTGCACACTAAAGTTAAGGCTTTGTTTTAATTTTTAATAATTTTAACGATGTAACCCCTTATATTTGTTTTTGAAAAAAATGGGAACACATTTTTTTGGGACAAATGTAAATCTAAAAAAATTATAACTCCCTCAAACTCCCTCATTAATTTTAATTCGGAAATCGGCGTAATGTTAGTTTTTATTAGCTTAACAAATCTGCATACTTAATTTAATGTCTAAATTTTGGTCAATTTTTCACAATTTTAACGATGTAACCCCTTATATTTTTTTGGAAAAATATATAAATTCTTTTTTTCCGCCAGACATGGCTAGATCGACTCGGCTGTTGATGCTGATCAAGAATATATATGATTTATAGGGTCGGAAATGACTCCTTCACAAAGTTGCAAGCTTGTGACTGACACTTAAATACCCTGCAAGGATGTAAAAATCGTGGCAAAAACTCCTTTACTATATTTAAAAAATTGTTTTTTAATTTGTAAAGCTTTATAACCTCAACTAATATAAAAATATGCTATAGGTTATTCTGATCAATATTATTTATATATATTTTTAATATCCGAAATAACCTTATTTACTGCGTTGAAAAATATTGTATATGTTTTTAGACATGACTTTAATTAGTCTGCACTTTCCCCCACATGCTTTGGGCCCATTTCGTAAACGAAAAACTAACGATTTACGATTTGGTAATAACAATTTACGATGCTGTCTTATTTTTTTTGGCCATTAACTTGCAGACATTGTGAGTGCCAAGTGGCACATGACATTGGCAATAAACTTGAACTGGCGTCAAATTATCCCAGAAAAGTGAATGCAGTTGGATTATTTAATATTCTTTTGTAATTTTTGTTTTTGGCCCCGGAAAAGGGGGGCCAATAACGAGTGCAAACCCCCCATGGAGCAACCATTAAAACGGCATAAATTATACGCGCATGGGGGAGGCATCCTCCTGCTAGTAAATCAGAGCTCTTAATTAATATACAATGCAGGCTGGCAGGCAGGCAGGCACACATAAATTACATTCGAAATGCATGCCAAAATACGCATGCCGAGACCTCAACAAATTTGGTCGGAGACCCGCTGAGCCACTTTGTGATTTTTTCCACTTTTCTACTCTTCCACTTTCCACTGGATCTGGCGGATTACCAGAGACAGGGCCCATCAGGGCCCATTGTCACATCGTTCAGTCATTTTCTCGAAGGCGGTGCCATCCATCCTCATAAAGGTTGGTTCCCTCTAAAAAAAAAACAAAAGTGTTGAAAGCCGAAAAGACCTGGCTAATACCGAGCAGTAAGTACAATATACAAATCTGTAAAATTATATACACTTATTTCCTATTAAATTGTGTTCAATATGCGTCATTATACATAGTATATGTTATTTTGTTGCTGTTTTTATTGTCAAAAACCCTAAAAGAAATCGAAGAAAAAGCAATTTTTCAGGCAAATATGTTGACTTATTAAATAAAATGTGGACTCTTTGGCATGTCTAGTCCTAGTTTTATATCCTAGAAATATTATTAATTTATAACATGTGTATGATTATGGAAATAGTTTGGGGCAAGCAGAAGTTTGTATACCCTTAAAAAAATGGAATTCTTTGGATTTTGCTTGAAGATAGTTGCTGAACTTGGCTAGATCGATGCCTCTGGTGATGCTTAAATAGTACAAGTATTAAATTTAGATTCAATTTAAGGTAATACAGGTTCGCTTATGCTTAGTTGTAACCCCTTGACGAGGGTATGTTGGCTAACAAATGTCGTGTATGCGAAGGGGAAATGCGTGCAATTAATCAAAGTTGAACCGAGTGCAGCCCCACCTGCCACCTCCCACCTCCAGATCCCAGAATATGCCATGAGCTAAAAGCAATATGTGATTAGAACATCCACATGCGACAAGCTCCGCAAGTTTGCCGGGTCCCTAGCCTTTCATCTGACGACAAGACTGGACAGATATAGATGGAGAGGCCAGATAGAAATATATTTTCTAGATTCTAGATTCTAGATTCTAGATAGATGTGGATAGATAGCTAAATAGAGAGCTGGATCGACGGATAGATACATATACTATATATACATTTATACATACAGCATAATTTATTGGCATTTTTATTATAAATTTATTTATGATTTCTGAGTTTTCAAATTTGTTTGGCTCTTCTGTCTCCTGGTTGTAGCAGGATTGTTATTGTTATTGTCATTATGCAGATACACTACCATATAGTATATATGTATGTGCGGGCATGTAGATATATCGGCTTACTGTATATATCTTTTCGCACAGCCATCTATTAAGATCACACGATGACATCGGTGAGCAGCAAAGACTCTCGAACAAATTGATGAGACAGGTGGAGCCGATCGGTACACGAATCTATATTCATAGTATGCAGCAGGAAGAGCCTTTTGCTACTGAGAGCGTGTGAGATTTATTTAATTAATGTTTATGTAGACGATTTTCGATTTAATGAGCAAGTTTACTGGGGCAAAAACTGTATCAAATCGAAATATTGAAAACGGCAAATGACAATTTCTCATTAGACATACCAAACGGATACAACTAGCTGGCGATATATACTATATAAATTTATGAATATGTGTATATATTTAAAATCGTAAAACGGCCGTGTGACTTGCCAAACTGTTCTACTTGTTGTTGTTGCTGCCACGAGGGGGTGGTACAAGGAGGCGTTACGAGGAGGCGGTGGCTGTGGTACACACGGCGGAGACGACAACGTTCAAAAATAGATTCGGCCGCCAACTTTAACGGTCGCCCAAAGTCGACTGCAACTTTTAATGGCGAATAAAACAAATGCCAGGCAAGCAAATCGAATTAAATCGCATCGAAATTTATGAATAAGTCGCATAAAGTTGAAAAATCATTTCCTGAATGATTTCTTTATTTGTTTAGAGGGTATAACTTGATTTGGAAAGGAATTTAATGGGTTTAAAGTCTAGGTTTTACTTATTTACTTTACTTTTGTGATTGATTAAATAATAAATTATTTAATTTTTTAGTATTTTATCTTTTATCCCTAATTATTTTTCTTAAAAGTTTTTTTACTTGTAAAAATATCCCTAGGAAAATTTTGGAGAGAAGTATGTTGGGCAGCTGTTTAAAAAATAATATAAATATAAATAAAAATAAAAATAAAAATTTTAAAATTAAAATAAACTAAAAATTCGCTAGTTGCACAACTTTGTGTTTAAATACCGCATAGTTGTGATCATTTGGCTCAGTCTACACTTTAAATCAGTGGTGTCCACAGTTGCAACTCGCCAGTTCAAAGCTTTCTCTGGCCGTAACACATAAGGTTAGTGTATTTCCTGGTCGCATATCCTTGATTTTTTTGTTTCTAAATTACTCTTAGATATATTTCTGGATTATCCAGAAAAGCAACAACATTTTTAGGTGGTTAAAACATAAAATTTCAAGCTATTTTTCTTCCTGTCGTTTGGTTGGCACGCTTTCGGTGTACAAAATATGATAAATATTACAATTAAATTGAAAATAAAATATATAAAATATTTAGAGAAATTTTATTTAAAAATTTAACTCGAATTTTTATATAAAATCTTTCAAATATTGTTAATACTCTCATTAAAATGCTTTACTTTGCACTCATTCTTCAAATTTTCATAAAGAATTCAATGCCAAAGATGTATATATTTTAATTTTAAACTGGATTAACCCCTTTCTTTTTTTTTTTTCTCTGGCATTTGCTGTACAATTTCACAAATATATACCTCTAGTCCGTTGGATTAAAAAACGTTTTGACAAAACGTCGCGTAAAGCCCCCACCAAAGCGTATAGAGCAGACAGCTCTTTGGCAGCCTTTTTGCACACTCGTCGAGTATAATTTTTAATTTATTATAAATAAATAAATACAAATACAGATACAATTATTTAATTTAGTACACACAACACAGAACTAGGTGACCAGGTGTACTGTACGGGGGTAAGGGGACAGCGCCTGTCTGAGTCACATATATGTAGTCAGGACCTGATTCCCCAGCTGTGTTGGCCATGTCTTAGTTAATATTCCATATCCATAAAAGTTGCATACATTTTCGTTGTTTCATTAAAAAAAACAAATAAGAAAAAACTATCAAACAAATTAAGGTAAAAACTAACATAAAAAGAAGATCAATTATATTTTTAATTAACTTTTAAGCCAAGTCTCAATGACGATACTGGACAACTCAGCTGGTTAATTGGGCCTTGAAATATAGGACTCAATACGGCAATTGAAATTCCTAGGCCAGCTCGGTGGCTGCCTGCGGCAATGGAGCAGGATCCGCTGCTGGCAAGGATGCGGCCGCGGCAGCTGCTTCGGCCGCCTGCTCTGCCTCAAAGGCGGCCAGAATCTTGTCCGCCTCGGCGGCCTTGGCCTGCAGCTCTGCCATTTTGCGCTGCTTCTCCGCCTCCTCCGCCAGCCGCTTGGCCCGGCGCTCCTCTTCGCGCTGCAGTGTCTGCACCAGTTGGGTGCGCAGCAGGCTGTCACCCAGTCCCAGCTTGTCCATCACCTGAGTGATGTCACGGCTGTAGCGCAGGCGAGTGTTCGCCGCCAGCTCCTCGGAGCAGTCCTCGCGACCCTGCTGCAGGCGCTGCAGCACCCCAAACTTGGCCTCGATCACCACGTAGTTACTGCTCGGGATGAAGGCGTCACTCTTCTCGTTCAGATACTGCACCAGCGTCCGCAAGGAGTTCGAGTTGGCCTTGGCGTTGATGGCCCCGGAGGCGAAGTCCTGTGACTTCATCATCTGCGCGTGCGTTGACTTTTGCTTGCACTCCAGGCAATTGTAGTTGGGATGCGGGAGGCCGGTAATCTCCGGCACCACCAGGCCGGTGCAGTTCGTGTCCCGGCAGTACAAGCCAGAGATAAAGGCGCCTTTCTCCTGTAAAAAAGAAAAATAATAAATTAAATTAATAATTATAAATATTTAAAATGATTTAAAAAATGAATTAAATATTCTTAAATAACAAAATTTTTTTTTAATGGCCATTTTAATGCAAATTTGTATGCAAAATAGCTTTTCAACTTATAAAGTCACTTTATTCCGTAATCATTTAACTTAATTTGAAAATGTTTCAAAAAACCGTTATTATAAAATCATCGATGTATCGATGTTTCCATCGACCCTTTTCCATCTCTAGCTAGCTAAATGAACAGCCGGTTTACCTGTGTTTCCTCCAGCTCTAAAATAAACAGAATGGAAAATGTGCTGTTGCGGATTGTGAAAGATTTCCGTGTTTAAAAAAATAACGAACCATGTACCAACCGCCATTGCCGCCCACGTCGGTGCCGCCACCACCTCCGCCGCCGCCGCCGCCACCGGAAACGGAAGAAGCCCTTTGTCCGCCCGGTATAACAGCTGCTCCGCCGACCCACAGGCATGAGCCTCCGGTTCAGCCACCAAACACCTCCCACTACACCTATCCGGAGGCACCCAGCTCCAGCTCCAGCTACGATGCCTATGGCCAGCAGGCGGCATACGGCTACGATGGGTATTCCTATCCAGCGGCACCCCCAGACAAGTACTACGGTCAGGAGAGCTCTTACCAGTACCCGGGATCGGTGTCGGGAACGTATCCGTACGAAGGCTACAAGTATCCGGAGCACTATCCGGAGCACCGGCCGCCGGGCGAGAGAATTAGGTACGGTTCCTACGGTTCCTACGGTTCTTATGGCTCCCAGCAGGGTTATAACCACTATTCGGGCTACAACTACGGAAGGCGATACGAGCCCCGCTATGGTCACGGGTCCCGTCAACCCTCCGAGCCCCTGCAGGCACACGGTCACGGCCACTACGCGCATCGAGCACCGATGGGATCCCAGCATGGCTACTACGGATCGTCGGCCAGGAGCACCACCAGTGAGACGTACACATCGCGCAGCAGCTATCGCGAGCGGGACAGGGAGAGGAGGGAGCCGGTGGTGGAGAAGCCGCGACCCAAGCCAAAGGTGGAGACCGAGAGGGATCGGCTTTTGCGCAAGTGGTGCGCCAATTTCTGTGAGAAATCCGAGGACTATGTGAAGAAAATGAACAGCCTGCGGGAAACGGAGGCCCCAGCGGAGTCATGGGTTCGATCTTCGCCGGCGGAACCCTACTACGAGCGCTTCCAGGGCGAGCATGAGGTGAAGGGTCGCGTACGCCTCCAGAAACTGTGTGACCTCTTTGACGAGGAGTTGCTGCAGCGGGCGGATCGGGTGCGCCAGACCCTGCCCGTCTACGTGCCGCCACCGAGGAAGCCACGCCGGCGGGTCTGCAAGCATAAGCACAAGTCGGAGGCCTGCTCCTCCTCCTCCTCCTCCGATGAGGACTCCGACGAGGATGCCTTTAAGATCGAGCAGGACTGCTGCATGGAGGAGCTGTCGCGCAAGGTGCAGCATCCGCAGCGCGTGCACGCCGATCTCTGGCACAACGATGCCGGCGAGATGAACGACGGCCCACTGTGCCGGTGCTCGGCTAAATCCCGGCGGATTGGTATACGACATGGCATCTATCCGGGCGAGACGGGGTACAAGGTGTGCGATCGGAACAGCAACAATGCCGGCAAGCTGTTTCACTACAGGATCAGCATCTCGCCGCCAACGAACTTCCTGACCAAGACACCGACCATCATCAAGCACGACGAGCACGAGTTCCTCTTCGAGGGCTTCTCCCTGCTCTCGCACGTGCAGCTCACGGATCTGCCCGTCTGCAAGGTGATCCGCTTCAACATCGAGTACACCATCGAGTACGAGGAGGAGAAGATGCCGGAGAACTTTACCATCCACGAGCTGGATTTGTTCTGTAAGTGTGACGCAGGCATATTTCCAAGAGTAGCTTTAAATTTTCTGTTTTCTTCTCTTCCAGTCAAGTACCTCTTCCACGAGCTGCTCGAGCTGGTCGACTTCAATCTCATGCCCAATGCCGCCACCGAATCCTGCCCAGCCTTTCACTTTCTGCCGCGCTTCGTGCGCGAACTCCCCGACAACGGCAAGGAGGTGCTGGCCATGTGCGAGGTGCTCCGCTATCTGCTGGACAACTCCGCCCAGCTGGTGGAGCGCCAGCAGCTGCTGCACCTGAACCAGATCAGCCAGAGCGAGTGGCAGAGCTATGTGGACTTTATCAAGGGCATGCTGGTCACCAAGCCGGGCCACAAGCCCTGCTCGCTCCGGGTGGACCAGCTGGACAGGAACAACTCGGATCTGCCCGAGTGCGTGGACCGGGAGACGGGCATATCGCATCCGGCAATTGTCCATTTCGGGATCCGTCCTCCGCAGCTGAGCTATGCGGGCAATCCGGAGTACCAGAAGGCGTGGCGGGAGTACGTCAAGTTCCGCCATTTGATGGCCAACATGTCGAAGCCCTCGTTCAAGGACAAGCGCAAGCTGGAGGAGAAGGAGCAGCGCCTGCAGGAGATGCGCACGCAGGGGCGAATGAAGCGGAATATCACGGTGGCCATCAGCTCGGAGGGATTCTATCGCACGGGCATCATGTGCGATGTGGTGCAGCATGCCATGCTGGTGCCTGTGCTGACTGGCCACCTGCGGTTCCACAAGTCGCTGGACCTGCTGGAGCAGAGCATCGGCTACAGGTTCAAGAATCGTTACCTCCTTCAGCTGGCCCTGACGCATCCGTCGTACAAGGAGAACTACGGCACGAATCCGGATCATGCCCGCAACTCGCTCACGAACTGTGGCATCCGGCAGCCGGAATATGGGGACAGGAAGATTCACTACATGAACACCCGGAAGCGAGGCATCAATACCTTGGTGAGCATCATGTCCCGCTTTGGCAAGGATCACGAAACGGTCTCCAATATCACGCACAACGAGCGGCTCGAGTTCCTGGGCGATGCTGTGGTGGAGTTCCTCAGCTCGATCCATCTGTTCTTCATGTTCCCGGAGCTGGAGGAGGGCGGCTTGGCCACCTATCGGGCGGCCATTGTCCAGAACCAGCACTTGGCCCTGCTGGCCAAGAAGCTGCAGCTGGAGGAGTTCATGCTGTACGCCCATGGATCGGATCTGTGCCACGAGCTGGAGCTGCGCCATGCCATGGCCAACTGCTTTGAGGCTTTGATGGGAGCCCTGCTCCTGGACGGCGGCATCAAGGTGGCGGACGAGGTCTTTACGGATGCTTTGTTCCGGCAGGACGACAAGCTGCTGGGCATCTGGAAGAATCTGCCGGAGCATCCGCTGCAGGAGCAGGAGCCGCTGGGCGATCGCGGCTGCATTGGTAACTATCGGGTGCTCCAGGAGCTGACCAAGTTCGAGGACTCCATTGGCATCAAGTTCAAGCACATTCGGCTCTTGGCGCGTGCCTTCACCGATCGCTCCATTGGGTTCACCCACCTGACCTTGGGCTCCAATCAGCGTCTCGAGTTCCTGGGCGACACCGTGCTGCAGCTCATCTGCTCGGAGTACCTCTATCGCCACTTTCCCGAGCATCATGAGGGCCACTTGTCCCTGCTGCGCTCCTCGCTGGTCAATAACCGCACCCAGGCGGTGGTCTGCGACGATCTCGGCATGCCCAAGTATGCTGTCTATGCCAATCCCAAGGCCGATCTCAAGACCAAGGATCGCGCCGATCTGCTGGAGGCCTTTCTGGGCGCCCTGTACGTGGACAAGGGGCTGCTCTACTGCGAGCAGTTCTGTCACGTGTGCCTGTTCCCGCGCCTGCAGCTGTTCATCATGAACCAGGACTGGAACGATCCCAAGTCCAAGCTGCAGCAGTGCTGCCTCACCCTGCGCACCATGGACGGCGGGGAGCCGGACATACCCTACTACAAGGTGGTCGAGGCCAGCGGACCGACCAACACTCGCGTCTACAAGGTGGCCGTCTACTTTCGATCCAAGCGACTGGCCACCTCCAGCGGCTCCTCCATCCAGCAGGCGGAGATGAACGCTGCCAAGCAGGCGCTGGAGAACTCCAGGGACCTGTTCCCCCAGCTGGATCATCAGAAGCGTGTCATTGCCAAGAGCATCAAGAAGCAGACGGGCAACGAGCTGGAAAACGATGGCGAACGCCAGCAGCAGGAGGAGAAGGCCAGGCGACCCAAGTTTGCGGCACCGCTGCAGGATGAGAGCCACCTGCCCAAGCAGTATCGCATGCACGAGAATATCTCCAGTGACGAGTTGCCGGAAGATGGCGATGAAGAGTTAGAAGGCGCTGCTCCAAAGAGCCCAAAGAGTAAGGCATTCGTAATGGTTTGGAGTCTTAAAGGAAGACTAACGAGTATTCTGGTTTCTAGTTCCTATACAGCGCAAAACCACCAGCAGCAGCGGTAGCAGCAGCAGCAGCGAGAGTGATGACTCCAGCTCGTCTCCCAAGCGACAACGTCGCCTGCGTAAGAGTTCCGCGTCCTCTGTGTCCTCCTAAGGATCGCTTTTGGCCCAGACTTTCACAACGAAAATCATGGAAAATCATGGTTTATAAAATTATATATAGCCCGCAATTATATGATTATTTAAATAAAAACAAAAAAGTAAGTCTCTAGACATAATTACGATGAAAGTGGTAAGAAATAGGTATCTTTAACCTTTCTCTATGTAAAGTGCTTAAGGATATATAAAGTGCTATCAATATTACGCGTTTTCAAAAGGATATTCAGTGTGTTTTTTATGAGTATTCAATAACTTATCGATAAAATTTAATGAAATTGGTATCTATTTCTTAAAGGTCTATGTAAAGTTCGATTATTAGGGATATATAAAGTGATCAGCTTATCGAATCTGTAATTACTTGTTCTAAAAAGGATATTCAGAGTGATTGTTATGAATATTCAAGTTATTATTGATTAGTAGAGCTGGAAATAAAATCGATTCTAAAATCGATTATTTGATTTTTTTAAATTATGATTTATTTCGATTTAAATTTTTTGAATTGATTTAATTGAAAAAATAAGAGTAATCAAATTATGTACTAACAATGCGGCAAAAACCTACATACACATGGCCAAACCCATCGATAATCGGCATAATTATGAGGCACTTGCAATGCCATCGATCACTTGCTGATCCCAAGATCTGAGGCATGAGGAGAGCACTTGAGATTTTCGGTGCGTGAATCATTGGGGCCAGTGTCTCGGCTAATGAAAATCGCGGTGGCATTGTTGGGATTCCGATTCCAGCTAAAAATAATCCGAAAACGGATCGAACAAGTAGTGATGATCGCCGCAGTGTATATCTCGCTGCCATGCGAATATGTTTGATGATATTCCCGTATAGATGTTCTGCGATTTACACATAAATAATGAATATGTCGCGCATCGTGTGCGTGTTTTTTAATATTCGCTCGTGCGATCGATAAATATCCACACTCAGGTTGCTAAGGATGTGTCCCGGCCACGTCATCTCCATAAAATTCTCAATCGGAATCGTCCGGCTATTTGCTCGCTCGTAAATTTCGCCAGATAATTAATGGTTCCGATCCGCAGATTTGCCGAAAGTCGAAACGGATGATGGAAATCTGAGAAAACTTGAGCGGAGGAAGCTCTGCCCAGTCGTAAAATCCCCCTTGGCTGGCGGGGAGTTCACTGAACTATGTACTTGGTGGAAACTATAATTTTATTTATTGACCCATCGCCCACCCACACATAGTCACCCCTGCCACGTGTCGAAGTCAAGGGCACAATTTCCATACCATTTATTTGACATTTAACAAATTGGCGATTGGAGTTGTCTTTTTTTTTAAATTAGAAAACAAACTGAATCCAAAAAATATATATATATATATTTTAAAATATTCTCACCCACACAAGAAATTCCTGTATATTTTTTTAATGATCTACTACAAACGTAGGATCATAAAAAACATATCTTTAAACATATAAATAAGTTATTTTTCGTATTAACAGAATGCAAAATGAAGAACTTGATATATATTTTTGATTTGTTAATATCTCAATTTATAGTGTGAAATGTTAAAGGTAAAAATTTGTATAATTAGTTAAAAAAGTCCGGTTAGTTCTTATAATTTTAATATATTTTAATTCAAAGAATAGCTTAGCAAAGCGTATTCCACTTTATAGCAGAAAATAGCTATTTTTAATACTATTTTTGACAGGTAAAATATAATATATAGGGAATATATGATATATCTTGTAAAAGAAATAATTAATAGTCACAGTTGTGAGTTTTAGAAAAAATAAAAAATGAATTTATTGCAATTGATAAGTAATAAATAATACATAAAAAATGTATTACCCAGATTCAAATTTAAAGTTTTGATGACAAAGATGATTTTTATAATCAGAATTCATTAAGTTTTATAATTTAATTAGTTTTTTTATTTTAGAACTATTCCTTGGCTCATTTGTGAGGCAAATTATATGATCAAATGAAATCAAATCAATAGTTTAATAAACAACTAAAGATAATTAAATTTATATAGAGGCTACCCCTGCTAAAACAGGCTACCATTTATAGAGGTTTTTCTTCTTGGATTATTCAAGACAATTCCGAGGGATTTCTGCTTAATAGTTCGCATGATTTCTTGGCCTCTGCATAGCGCCTCCTCGCATTCTCGGCGAATGTCAAATGGGAAATTACGATCCGAGGCGCTATATGTGGCCATGGCCAAGAAAATATGTTTCTCTATGATATATAAAGAACAAAAAGAACAACAAAGCTGGCGAATCGAATAAAAAATATAAATGAGACCGAGAGACACCGAGCTAAATGGGCATATATCTAGATCTAGATCTAGATCGCGATCACGATCGCTATCGTAGGAAATCAAAATCGAACTGCCCCGAGAGGACAAGAAGACATTATTTGGTATACAAGAGTTTTGGGATCTGGAATTTTTATACGTCTTTCAAATATATATTGTCCAAAGATTAAAAAGCTTTCGAGAAATCATCTATTTATTTGTGATTTAATTGAATTGTTTTCGGTCTGTTAAAAATAAACAAAATTGTTTATAGCTCTGTTTTTGGCTGTTATTAATGTTTATTATTGTTGTTATTATTCTTTCGTCTTGTTTGCCACTTGTTGCGCCTGGAAATCGGAAAAGCCAGAGGAGAGGAAATCAATCGACTGCCAAGAACAACAATAGCCACAATTTGTAATTAATAAAAGGGGGGCTGGGAAGATCGTTCTGGCCGCCAGTTTATAATTGTTTTTGGCTGAATTTTGATGGGCGCAGGAAATCCTTAATGAAAGCAACCCAGAATATAGCTCTTTTTTTTTTTTTTGTTGAAAGCTTAGGAAGTTGTCTGCTTTGATGGATCTTGATCCAAAAAATGTAATGGCATCACTTCTACACCTGAATCTGAATCTTTGGCTGGGAAAAATATCTTTGATTATTATTTTCCTGGTCAAGTGGTGGTTCCAATAGTTTATTCAGCTGCCCCATCGATCATCACTTGGGGCAGCCATGCCTTTTGGGCCAAGAAAATGCGCAAATTAAGAGGCCAAATGATACAAAGTAATGGGTCTTTGATCACCAGGAGGGCATACTGTTATCATTCAATTAAAAATACAAATGAACAATAAACAAAAAAGGAAACTATTCGAATATCAAGTTGGGTTTTGAAGATGTGCAAATTTAATTTATAAATTGATCAACCGAAAAGATCAACTTCTGTCGATCAGAAAATGTTTGTATCTTTTTATTATTATTTTACTGTGAAGTTAGTTTATTCCCTTGAATGAAATCGAGTTTCTCAAGCTTCAAAGATTGATGAAAATAATATGAAGAGTATTCCAAAAGGACAGTCTAGATTCATTTTTGTTTTTAAAATAATTTATAACTAAATCTATATTTATATTCTACTTTCTGCTTAATATTATAATAAACACTCAATACTTAAATTTAAATGATATTTTATCAATAATATTAAAGGGAAACAAGCTATGATATCTAAAAATTAAGAAATGACAATGTTTAGAGCCCGGTATTATATGGTCTGAAGAAAAACTTCAAAGCCTTTGAATAAATTAAGAAATATTCTTTGTAATAGTTAAAATTTTGGTATTAATTAAATTCTTTTTAGCCCTATTATTTTGACCATAGCTGTGCTACCTCATTAAGATTTATATATATCCCCCACTCACCGTTGGATCGGAGCAGCGCGAGCACTTGCAGGTGAAGCCCTTCTTCATTTTTAGGAAGAGATGGCGAGCAATGTTGCCGGTGAAGAGCTTGGTGTAGGTGGTGGTGATCTCGAATCCCTCCGGGATGTCAACGGCGGCGCGGACGATCATGTTGTTGGTCTTCTCCTCGAAGGTGTAGTAGGCGTTGGGAATGCAGTCGTGGTTCACGACTCCGAAGAGCGGATAGAGGGCCCGATAGTTGAACTCCTGGTTGTCGTTGCTCCTGTCGTAGGTCTTGTCGAATCCATTCGTCCGCAGGACAGCCACGGTGCGGTTCATAATCTCGACGATCTTCTTGTCGGTGGGGAAGCGCTTGAAGCACTTGGCCGCATTCCGCACCTCCGTGCGGTGGTTGTTGTCCAGATTGGCCTGCAGGCAGTAGATGAGGTCGCGCTGCTCCTTGGTCAGATTGATGGCCCGGGCGACGCACAGCAGCCGGATGATCACCGAGTTGGCCACATCAGGCTCATTGGGGCCCCACGACTTGAACATATCGCAGTCGACCTTGTGCTGCTTCTTCTTGGAGCAGAGACTGCACACGGGCAGGCCGCATCCCTGGCGGCACATGAACTTGGTGTCCGGCAGGACAACCAGGCACACGCTGCAGCTATTCAAGGCATCCTCCTCGTTGGCAGCCAGACCAATCAGCAGAGGACTGTCCCGGAAGATGATCTCGCCGCGCTTCAGGCTGCGCGTGGCCATAACGCCGCGTCCGGCGATCCTTGAGACGCCGATCTCCCAGGCCGGATCCTTGTCCTTGAACGGGGCCAGGTGGAGGTCCAGCAGCTCCGAGGTGCGTTTCGGGCAAATCATATCGGTCTAACACTCAGTATAAATAGTCACTCAAACAAAAAATTATCCTTGACTTGGAACAGCGATCGATCACACAGCTAACAGGTATCGATGACGGATGACCACTGATCGGATCGAAGAGCAGAGTTTCCTCAACAATCAGGGAGCTTGGCTTGGATTTTACAAATATTTTTGATCTACTCTACTCTCACAAATCTTTAAACCGTATCAACGATTTTCGAATGGGTTGTAAGTTAATCTCTGAATCGATCCTTGAACTCTGTAAATCTGTAAACAAACTCAATCGATTTCTGCGGATTTCTAACTGACTGTTTTTGTATTTTTTGAATATTTTATGTGGTCTTAGAGCGGATTGGTTCGCCTGCAGCGTTTGTTTCGCGACTGCCGTGAGTAAACTGTCGCCGTTTTCCAGCCTTACATGATTTTTATGTGAAAAGTCGAAGGGGGCGGCCAGCGATTCGGTCCGCGAAAAGCTGAAAATTCGAAAAGCTGTCGACGGTTGCCGAAAGCAGAGCGCAAGCACAGCACGAAGATCCCCGATGACGATGGTGGCCATGCCCGAAATTGATCGAGCGTCGATCCCCACCACCCAGAGGGGGTTGAATCGGATTGGGTTGGATTGGGGTGGGATCGCTGAAACAGATAGAGAGAGAGAGAGAGAGAGAGAGGGCGGGCAGGGAGAGAGAGCCGTAGACATCCTGGTGTCATTGTTGACACCAAACAATTGGGTGTCTGATTTGACACTGAAAAAAATTGCATCCGAAATGTGCTAAATATTTCAAGACGTCCCCATGAATTATGTCAGGTTCTTGGTCTCTCTTTTGGGTTATTTATTGAGTTATTAGCACTGACTCATTACAAATGCATGTGAAATAGCTAGAGTATAATTTGACAACAAATTTAAACACTGAAAGAAAATTGCAAGAGCAATGGGTTAAAGGAAAACCAAGGTATTTACTCTTGTTTAGGCTTAAATATTACAACAATGAATTTAAATTAAAAATATATATTTCTATGAAAAGTAGAAAATTAATTTATTTTAATTAATTAAATTTTTTAAAATAACTTTTATGAAATAATTTACTTAAATAATACCTGGCAAAGGTATTACAACATATTTTAGACTTTAGAAAAATGTTGTAATTATTCCAAAACAACTTTTTGAATTTTACAAAACTTTTTAGTGTTATTTAGTGTACATTTTAAGCAAAGTAAAATAAAGTTAAAATTAAAATTAAATTTAAACCAGAAGTGTAACTCGAGTTTGGTCATTAAATATTACTTTTCTGTTTTTCAACGGTTGAATGGACGGACTGGGCGGATGGATGGATTCCCAGACAGGTGGACGGAGGGATGGATGACTTGTCGGCTGGCGGATGTACAGATATCCGTACATACGAAACGAATGTTCGGCGTGCACATTTGTATACGAATCAGCATGGATTTGTGCACTTTTGACAGCGCTCTGGAGTTTCGCCAAGAATGCCACCCCTCAGCCATCAGCGGAATGATGGACGATCTCCGACGACGCGCCGGAGAGGATTAATGAGGAGGAGGAGGAGGCGGGAGGTGTCGGGTAAGGTGAAAGTTGGAAGATGAACGGGTAGGAGGAGATAACCCATTGCTGCCGCCGGCGGCGTCTTAAGCCTCCCGTCGTCAAAGATGTTTTGCCATTGATTAATAACAAGTACTTAGCCGATGGTCCACCACGGAAGTAATGACCCCAAGCAATGATCCCAGTATGTAATTCCGAGCCAAGGCACAGTGGAGATTATTACTTTTCCCATTAATTTATTTGCTGCTCATTTTTGAAAGATATTTTATAGTTACTCTAATGAACCGAAAAACCTTATCAAGGTGATAAGCGAGGTAAACAGATCAGGGACAGTAAACAATACAATTGGTCTTATCACTTTCGCCACTAATTGCGATGAGGTTGCCCCTATAAAAGTCCGGGATGCCACGATCGATCCATCAGTGTTATTTGTTTTGCCAAAACAGAAGCCACAGCCAACTTATTCGGAATGTTTTTCGCCAAGATCCTGCTCCTTTGCACCGTCTGTGCCCTGGCCAGTGCTACGCCCCAAGGATTCGGTGTACTTGGTGGCCCAAAACAACTCGAGGGTCAGGAATTGGTCGAGTCCCAAAAGACTTTGCAGGCTTCCCTGGACAAATTGGCTGCTGGCGAAGGACCCTACTATCGGTGAGAGCTTAGCTTTTATTTTTAAAATAAAATATAAGCTTTTGATTTACATTTTAGAATTTGTTTTGCTTGGAAAGATTTTCCTAATTTATGTTTATTCCCTGTTTTCAGTATTTCAAGGATTCTTTCTGCCTCAACGCAAGTGGTAGCCGGCACAAATGACTCCTACTCCGTGGAACTGATCGATAGGACTGGCGCTACCAAGGTGTGCGATGTGGATATCTGGAGCCGAGGCTGGCTGCCCAATGGCATTCGAGTGACTTTTAGGTGTCCCAACGAACCCGAACTTATCAAGAAACACAATGCCTAAATATAAAAGACATTTTGTGGAACATAATTGGTGATTTTCATAAAGGATTGATGAACTTTAGGATTCAATTTGCAGTTTGTTTGCTTATTAAAATAGGGTTTTTTAAACTTTTGATTATGAAGCTAGATTTTGAAAATATTTCTGGTAATTTTGGCCTATCCTAGTTACCCCTTAGATTGGTTAGTTAATTGATTAAAGGATTTAAGGGCTAAGAACGTCCTTTGTCCTTTCTTATTCATACATGGCGATCGTGAAGCGGGGAAATGGCGCAGCCCAGGAAAAAAGGTGTGAAAAACAAAATATGAAACAAAAACAACAAAAAACCAGAAAAGCGACCTAATGAATTCGAGAAATTGCAAATTGGCCACTGCCGCCACCACCACCCTCTTTGTCACCCAGCGATGACGAAGAGGCCCTCACGTGCACCACTTTTTCAACATATGTACATATTTTCTACGCCTTCCGACAGCAGCAGCAAAAACTTTAATTTAATGAAATGAAAAATAATGCCAAGCAAATCAAGCAGCGCAAGAAAAAACCAACTAAAATATTTGTCAAATAATAGAATTCGATGTATGCAAATGGCTTGCAAAATATGCATTTGCCAAAAGCCAAATCCGCGAAAAAACAGCAACAACATTCAGCACAATTTGTAGTTTTTTTTTTTTTTTTGGCGCTTTGACGCGTTTTTGCCATGCTCCGCTGGCAATAAAGAATTTGGCGCCACCACTGGCCAAATCGACGTCACAAATTTGCCACCACCAGATCCATCCCAGTCGCTCTGATCCCATCCGATTTGATTCGAAAAAAAAACACCAGCAAAAAAATAAAAAATTAAAAACACTAGCCACCAAAAAAAGTAATTTCCAAACTCAAAAAAATTATGTTAAATGTTTCCTTTTAATGAATATTATAGTGAATATCTTAATTTATTATTTATCCATTTTTAAATTTCTCTAAAATATAGAAAATATAAAAACCTGTTTATAGAAGTTTTTGTTAAGCCAAAAAAGTGAATCGAAAAATGTTTAAATTAAATGGGCAATTAGCAAGCAATTACTACCATCATTTAAATTTCTTTATGTCTAGTCTTAGTCTATAATTAATTATTTTTGGGCTCTCACCTGCACTTCCGCCGCCAAAATGTAAAAATAAAAAAATGGAGAAGTAGAAACGTGGAAATGTGAAAATGCGTGGGAATGACCAGGTGACGAGTGAAGTGAGAACTAATTACAAGTTAATCGAGATGAAAACCCATTGGTGCCGCATCAAAATTTTGCAAAAATTTATTTGCTGAATTTTCAACTAAAGAATAAGTAAAAAGCAAACAACAACGCAATACTAATATAATATTTTTTGCAATTTAATACAAAAAAAAAAAGAAAAACAAATTAACCCCGATTGCAGTCGCCCATATGTTACCCTTGATGTGTGCATATACCAATAAATTTATAAACATATATAAATAAGGTTTATAAATAAACAAAAAAAAATATATATATATATATATATATATATATATATATATATATACCTCTGAAATAACCTCTTGTATGTTTTAAGCTAACCCGAAAAAACACAATCCATTAATTTAAGCCTATATTTTACAGGTTTCTTAGAGAAATTTCCTGAATATAATTACCAACTTAAAAAATCCACTCTTAAAAAAAATATTCCTGCTTGCTTTTATAGTTCATCATGCCTCAGTTATATCCTAGACCTCATGCTGCACAAAAATAAAATCTATGAAAATTTTGCTGAAAGCCAAATGTATGCCATTTTCCTTGTCGCGGCTGGCTCTATCTTGCCTATGCCTCTATTTTGGTTTCAGTTTTGCATTTTTATACCCTTGCAGGGTATATTGATTTTGTTAAGAAGTTGGCAATAAAGTGAAGAAGCCAATTAAAATTAGTATGCAGATTTATTACCTGTATAAAAAACAAAGTTAAAACCGCTTTTCGAATTGAATTTAATGAATTTTTGGCTTAGTTATAGATTTTTTAAGTTTTGAGTATGCCAAAAATTTTATAAAATTATGAATGTTAAATTTAATATGCAAATTCATAAAAACTATAAAAACTAACTCAGAACAGCTTGCCGAATTGAATTGAATGCTTTTCTGGCTTAGTTAAGGATTGTTTTTCAATTTTGGAGGCTAACTGCAAGGGTATACAAACTTCGTCTTCCCAAAGTTGACTTCCTTTTTTTTGCTCGTTTTTGTTTTGTATGTTTTTCCTTCTTTAATTTTCAGAGTCAATTAAAAATTGTTAATTTTACTTATAATTTTAAGGTAGGCTAAAATGCAATGCGACGAGACGACGACAACAAAAAAATCTAGCAATTAAAATTTTTGTGCGACTTTTGGCATGGCCAAAACAACGACAACAACGTGCGACAGAGAATGGTGGCAAATTTGGCGTTGAATGAACCTCCTCCGGCTCCGTTGCCTCGTCCATTCCGCTCATCCATGGAAATACTTACTAGAATTTGAGATTTAAGATACCAGAAATAGGGTAATATGTACTTATTATTATAAGCTTCGTTACATGGGGGCATGCTTTGTCTACCTCTCATAACGCACTCGATTTGAATATAATTGGGTTTTATGTAATGAAATATAAAGATAGGGATGTGATAGTTATAGTGCTGATATAAGAGATATAGTGTGGTGTAGATATATGTAAAGTATCCTCTGACTGTGACCAATTCAATGTTTATTTTTAATATTATTTTAATGGTAATTTTAACTTAAAGTTATGCCTTTTATTTAGACATTAAGAAACCGATCCAAAACTCACTTTTTTTTAAATAAAAATCTACAATAACTTGAAAAATCACCTGAAAAATGTTACATTTAACTTAAAAATATTCCAGACACCTTATCTCTTTCTTATTAATTATCAAAACTAAATAACAAATGAGTTCAATTCTAATTTAAGTGTAAACGTTGTGTTTCTTGGCCTTCTGATCCTTTTTGGATATTATTTTTCCCAGACCAGATTGGCAATCTTTCGTCATCTGTTTTATGTTAGCAGATGAGTTGCGAAGCAATCGATAAATGCTAGATGTTATCTGGATCATCCGTGCTTGGTGTGCATATGGCAGCAATAAGCAGCAGCAAGCAGCAGCAGCAGCAGCAGCATCAGCAGCCGCAGCAGGCATTAGCATTTTGTGGCATTCCTCGCTCGCATTCGACTTGTAAACAAGTTTTCCCTCCAATCGGATTTCCCAGGTGATGATGGGGGATTGGAGTGGAGGAGGAACCGTGCCAATGGCGCAAATGGCAGAATCCATGACCAAACCAAAGGCGAACCAGGTCCGCATCCGCATCCCCCAGAAGAAGGCATCTCTCGGATGTTCAAAAGCAAATCAAATTGAATTCGATTCGACAGGCGACCGCAACGAGAGCAATAAAATTGATTGCGTTTAAGTGTATTAAAATCAAATGCGAAATTCCCAAAAACCGAACAGAAATACACATATACGTTTGGGGGCTTTGAAAATGTCCATGCCCCGGGGGTAATTGGCATTGAGGTGAATGAAGTTTGGCATTCCCCTGATGGCCGCCATCTGTCAGAAAATGAAAAAGAGTCAAGAGCAGGCATCTAGATACATATATACGACCTATAATTAAACCAATTTCAAATAGTTATTGTTAAAAAAAAACGTAGAAATAAGTAGGTTTTAAGGTTGGTCTATCCCACATAGGAAACTAACCCACTTTCTGTTCCTTTTTTTCTTGAAATCAAAACCCTAAAACGTGAAGACCATTGGGGTAAATGGCAAATATAACAAAAAGGCTTAGTACAATCTTAGCTGAGCCTGAAAAACATGATCCTAGTAGGTCGTTGCTGCTAAATTCGAAAATAAAACAAACCACACGGAGGGTTTTGATGAAAGATTCGGAAAGGAAGATAGAATGAGAAATCGAAAGGTAAGCGACCTGGCCCAGTCGGAGGAGGACTCGCTCGAAGCTACCCCGAAGAGCAGCGATGGCGCCAAGACTTCAACGTCCAGTTCCTCGTGCCCCAGTCAATTCAGTCTGAGTGGCCAGTCCCAGGCCTCTGCCCTGCAGGACATCAACAAGGTGGACGGTGATGAGAAGAAGGATGAGATGGAAGTGGAGCAGCTGCAGGAGGAGGAGGAGGAGCTGCTGGCCCAACGTAGCTCAATTTATAGGGCGATTGGTGGCGCCGATGCACCTCAGCCGGAGGAGGCAGCACCAGCGCCAACGAATGATAATCGCTGTGCCAAGTGCAAAAAGAAGTTGGGCCTGACCGGGGGATTCCCCTGCCGCTGCGGCGGCGTCTATTGCGCCGTCCATCGGTACAGCGACCGTCACGAGTGCAGCTTCGACTACCGTGAGCTGGGCGCCAGCGAGATTCGTCGAGACAATCCCCTAATTGTCCCCAGCAAGCTGAAGAAGCTCTGATTGCAGCTGGATGGACCTCGGGGGCCTCTATCAATAGTCTATATAAATTTCCGATTCCAGGCCAAGACAGGGCGTCATCAACACCACCACCACCACCACCGAAAACCCGTGACCAGAACCCATCTCCCCCAGAGCGGCAAACAGGAAGGGAATGACAGCAGCCAGTGAGAAGGAAAATCATGAGAGCATATTTAATACATGCAGTATATATGAAATGTAGGAGGAACTATTAAAAAGGACCAAATTTTGTTTTCGTTTTCTATTTATTTTTAGTCTTTGATTTCGAATTACCCAACTAGGTTGCCAAGGATTCCAAATAAAAGACATTTGAGTTGCATACAAAAATATATTCATTAAAATAAAGTACAAATTGAAAGGTTTAGTTGAACGTTATAAACAAATTAAACGGGAAACCGCACTCCAAGCCAAAAAATAACATAAGTACACTTGGGAAAGTGAATTTTGTATTTATTTATACCTGGCAGGGTTTGGAAACACTTTGGAATGATCTGACAACCGTGAAAAGCACGGAAAATACAGTTTAAAATAATGCTTAATTATAATAAAATAAAATTTGAAATTGTTAAAAACTATTTCCTTTTAAATACTGCACATAAGATTAACTAGAAACCAGAGACCAAGTAAACAATTGAAATAGTTAAAGCTCTCAAGGTGCTAATAAATTCAGATGTTCACTCTGGAGTTCCATTTAAAATTTATACAATTTATATGTATATATCCTTTTCAAATTCATTTCGTTTTAAAATCACTGCAGCAGAGTAAATGCGGCAATCCTACTTGAAGAGCAACGGCAGACGGCAGTGGGGCTGCGTCTCGCTGGGATTGTCCGAGTACAGGGACATGGTCCTGGCACTGAGATCAAAGATGCCCACGGCTATGGTCTTCACCGCCTCATCGGGGCTGCCATCCTCTCGCCAGACGCAATAGGTGCCGCCGGACACGTCGCCCAGCATGTGGCGGACATCCTGCTCGCTTGCCGGCGGCTTATAGCAGCCAAAGGTGGTCATCCGGGAGACGCTAGAGTCGATCATCAGATCGTTGGCCTGGTCCTGGCGGATGCGATCGAATCTATAGAAATATGTACATATTAATTATTAATTGCGAAGAGAGAATGCATTTACTTACTGGTTGACGTGGTAATTATGCTCGCCAAGGGGTATCTCCTTGATGCTCAAATGCGATTCGTTTTTGCGCTCCGGCGAGGGAGCCATCTCTACATTGTAGCACATCTGCCGGGGATCTCTGTGGGTTACATTAAATTATTATATTTTATCAATTCAATTTCCATGTAACGCACGCCAGGAAGGTAAAGTTGATGGAGCAGGCATCTGCAGCTCCCACGCCGGCATCCTTGAGCACCCTGAAGGCATCGTCCACATTGCTGGTGGCCAAGAGGGCTCTGGTGATAAAGTGACGAGCTGTTCGAGATCAAAAACCAAACGGAGTTAAGCTATAGAAAGTTTTCCCTAATTGAAAAGTGATTTTTTTGACCAGAAGTTCAAGGAGTAGTTAAAAAAAGGTCAAAAAGATCAAACTCACGGGTCTTTCCGCTACGCAAGAGCTCCGCACTGATGGTGTTGATGCTGAAGACCAGTCCATGGTGGTTCTGGTTCATGGTGTAGCCAGGCAAATGTCCGGCATAGCACAGGGACATAAAGTGCTCCTCCTTCACGTTGTACTTGCCCTGCGGCTTGTCGCTGATAATGTGGGCATCCACAAAGTAGTAATGGTTAAGAGTCTCTGTCAGGGCATCTTCGGTGTGGCCCAGCAGGCGCTGACGATTAAAAAAACAAACATAAAAAAATTAGAATATTATTAATCAGAGTAGATTTGTTTAATTTTATTTAACTCACGCAATTTTTGTGGTTGACAATGATCGTGGAGCAGCCGGTTGGTTGGTTC
This sequence comes from Drosophila kikkawai, assembly GCF_030179895.1. Taxonomy (NCBI): domain Eukaryota; kingdom Metazoa; phylum Arthropoda; class Insecta; order Diptera; family Drosophilidae; genus Drosophila; species Drosophila kikkawai. The sequence continues at coordinate 16,719,806 of NC_091733.1, read as the reverse complement.
TTGCTACGCGGTTGGTGCTTCAAGGCTTGCGGCAGAATTTCATCCAGATGCAATAGGAATAACTATAAATAAATATATATAATTTTCTTAATAACAAATATTTTAAAACAAAACAAATAAATCGTTAAAAACCATAAAGCCAGAGAATTTATTTTCGTGCAAACTTAAAAGCAAACTGACATCAAAAGCCACCTGTCGGTTTTATGTGGAAACTTAGCTAACTTGTTGCCCAGTTTCTGCAAAATGCCTCAAGGTGGCGCCCAGACATGATAGGCTGCTACTAAAAACAGAAAATATATATTTGGAAAATGTATTTTGTTGTACAATTGTTGTTGTTGCTTTTTCCAAAAACAAAAGTATAAATTTACATTTGTTTCCACTCAAACACTAAACAAAAATCTAACCAAAAACCTTATTATTTATGCTAATTGTATACCTTGCTAGGGTTAACTAATTAATTACTTTGCTTAAGCATTGCATCTAGTAAATGCTGATTATTTTTATGATTTAAAACAGCTGCAGAGTAGTTAATTAGAATAACCTATTTATCGCTAAATTGTAACTAAAGTGTGATATTAAGATGACCCATAAATCCGGCTGAATTAATGCACTCATAATGCGGCTAATTTGAATTATAAATACCCACCGATGGGTGCCACCTGAAGCACATTAATGATTAATCCAACCAAGACGCAGGCGATGCGATGGCGACGCACCGCACTCATGAATACTCATATAGCCAGATACCCAGATACCCAGATCCACAGTTCGGCAGTGGTGGACGGTGGTGGATTCAGATGCGGCCAAGGTCGGTGCGATTTTTGCGTGCAATTAATTGGCGGCGGGGCCGAGAGAGCGCAGAAATTATAACACATTATCAGGTGGCAGGTGTAGTCAGCGCGATTCCATCTCCCTCTCCAAGCCCGAGCTACTTAGCCATGCTAATGAGAAGCCCGTCTAATTGATGGCTTCATGCGCAGCATACTTAAGCCGATTCCCAATGGAATCGATATTCGAATTTCGAATTTCAGGAATCTAGAATTGCGAAGAAGCCAAGCAAGGGTTTGTCACCTCTGTCTTTTGCCGGCTTCCCTCATTTGTTGGCCATTGACAGCACTATATTTGCATGAATACATTTGTGTGTTTGACAATGACAAATTGGCTTTGTGAGTTATAAAGATTCTTCTGACTGAATTCTGGCATTTAGACCTTTAGATACCCTTTTAAGTAGGCTTCCATCAAAGGTATAGAATTTTTGGTAAATTAGTATAGAAAAGAAGTTGAAGTATAGAGCCTATCCAAGACTCCTAAGATCTCAGGTTCAAAGCTGTTACAGTAAATGGTATATATTCTAGCCGTTGTCATAGCAATAGTACCCCCCCTTAAGCAAGGGTATGGAAAGACAATCACCTGGCCAAAACCGACTGGCTGTCTATCATTTCATTCGAGAGACGCCGGCAGAGGGGGCAGCGACGCGACGCCGGCAAAAACGGAACTAGTTCAATGTCTGCTGTGCTCTGCACGGTCAGCAGCACAGTGGGCACCGGCTAAGGGGAACTCCGGGTCACCAATTACCCAATTACCAGTATTTTGCGCATACATTTGGTTGTGCAATTGCAATTAGGATGAATTAATTATAAATAAATTAAGTGACCCATCTAATTGCAATGCCCTGCGATTAGATCACACTGAATCGATCCCGTTCGACTGTATTACATAATACAGTGAGGGCCCTTTAAATGCAACTACACATTACTATATTTACAAATGAATCTAATCTTATCAAAATCAATCTAAAGTTTAGTTTGGCTATTATGTTGTTGTTTGCACTATCTAAAGCTGGGTCATCGCTGGCAATTACCACTGTACATGGTGCAGTGCACTCGCAAATTGCATTTAATGTTGTCATTGGTATTGGACTGAACAACTGGCAACTGCTGACACGCAACACGCGGCGGCAGCAAGTTGCAACTCGGGCTTTTGGGGGGGTTGCTGCTATACCGTATAACATATACCCACTCCCACGACGGACCTTGCTGGGCGATTATTAGCGTTAAATTACAATATTTAAGTCAACAAGGGGCCAATATATATATTGTATATTTATTTTAATGGCCGTTTAATTATGCCCCGTTCGAGCTACTTAGTTATTAGCCAAAGTGTTTACAGTTGCACGCTAATTAGACGACTCACCTTATGGAATTCCACCTCCGCACCATCGGCCACGCCCTCCAGTTCCCGAATATATTGCGGAAAGCTGTCCTTCACCGATCCCAGGGTCTCGTTATAGATTTGCCCTGAAAAATCACAGTGTAGTGTCATCATCATCATCATCATCATCATCATCATCATCATCATCATCAGCATCTTGAGAACTCTCTCTTCATCTCTCAGCGTTTTACTTACTGCCTTTTGGGGACTGGTACAGAGGTAAGTAGGTCTCGTTGAGGGGCTTGGATAAGATCAGAAAATTCTTGATCATCGAGCCGAATGTGCGACCCTGCAAATATACAATTAACAATTCACCAATTAAGCAATTAACATTTACTTATTTTATTTAAATGATTAAATGCTTTCCAATCCCCCGACACACGATCTGCGCTCGAGGTGTTTGTTTAATGGATAAAAATATATATATATATAAAAAAGAGTCAACACAATGAAATCAAAGACAGAAACAGAAACATAATCGATCACGACCGATCGCAGTGTAAACAAAGCCACCAACTAAGGCACAAAAAATATGAATAATTATCCAATATATTGAATACCGTGATTGTTGTAAGGCGAATACCATTTGACTGACTTGGGTGGGCCTCCGTCCTCCGTCACACGGATACGTATACGGATACGAACGGATCTGGCGGACAACGCCCCCTATACAAGTCCATAAGTCACCACCAAACGAAACAAAAAAACCCTATTAAATATAATTTTCACAATTACAATAAACATTTCCATTTTTTCCCCCACATAAAGGGGTTTTTTGAAGGTTCATTAGAAAGGTTGAAAACCATTTCTGTGGCCAAGTCAGGGAGCAACGATCCTGGTTTTATACTAACAAAAAAACTTGTTAGTGCTAAAAAATATATAATTTTTAAGTTACTATTTAAGAGTATATATTTTTTACTATTTTATTTTAAGCTATGTTCCTTTAAATCCATGTTTCCAATGGTTGTTTGGGTTTATAGATCTTCTATATTTACGACACTTTTGAACAGCTTCAAGTCTAAAGTTTTCTTATTGTCTTTGAATTAAATTGCTTTTAAATTTTGTAATAAATTCCTTAAAAACCTTTGGAGAATTCCAGCTATAAAATAACATCATTTAGATACTAAAACTTGATCTCTTTTTTTTCTAAAAATTTGTTTTAAATTCCACACAAGACCTTAGGTTTTCTGCAAGTGCATGCAATTCTCTTGTTCCATGACATTGACAATACAAAAAAAAAAAGAGTTAGACAAAGCCACGAGAATCACGAATCTGCATTACTTAGCGGCGTCTGGGTCCGGGACATGTCAAACCAAACGAGGGGGTCTATATTTGTACACATATTCACATGTATAAAACCATAAAGATAAACCCCATCTGGAGCTAATTTCCAGATAAAAAATTGCGATTCGCGTGTAGTTTTGTGGGTTATCAGTTGGAAAGTAGGCTAAGATAGGTGTCCCCAGATAGGTATGCCCCAATTAAAATGGGTTTCTTGTCAAGTTAATGTTTTATCATCCTCATATAATAACTCTCTTTTTGACAGGACTGCTCACCTTATATATAGATATATCTATTATTAAACAATTAAAAATCTATTTTAATTCTACTTTGGTTTTATTAGATTTATTTCTAGAAGGATTTAAGCTATAACCAATTATTATTTCATGATAACAATTTCTAGAACCCTTATTAGTTGACCTTGGCTTGTTAAAATAAGCCAGTCCATAGAGTTTACTATATAATGATGGGTTTTATAACAAGACTTCCCCCCAGGTTCCTCTAAAAATAAATGTGAAACAATAAAAGTCACAGAACTACCTTGAAAAGCATTAGAAATTCAGGTATCGTGACCAACTCTCTCAACTCTCAACAGGTGAAGGAAAGGTCGCTGCTTATAGGGAGAGTGGGTGGTACTCACCATGTCGAAGCCCACCTCGTAGTGGGTGCCCCTCGTGTACAGGACGGGCACTGCCTGGCGACGTGGCAGAATCTTTCCAGAGGACATTGTCCTGATTTTATTTTAAGTAAAGCTACTTTTTAAAATGAAATCTACGAGCTGTGTGCGAGTACCGATACTTTCTTATCGCAGGGGAAAGCTACGAAAAGCTCTCTTACAATCGTTGCAAAAAAAAACAAGAAAATAAATAAAAAAAAAAGTACTAAGAAGACAGAGTCGCGGCTGATGATACGATAGGGTTTAAACAAAAACAAATATGTATTTTTAAAAGACCAGCTGATTTGTTCTAGAGCGCTTGAAGGCAGAATTCAAACTGATTTGTTTTGTTTTGACGGCAGCGACGGCGGCGCTTGCTGCTGCTGCCGCTGTCGACGTTAGCCGAGACAGCAGCGGCAGTACCGCAGCAGCAGCAGCAGCAGAGGCGGCTATATCGATTACAGCGTATATTTTTTTAACCCATTAACAACCAAGAATACCTGGGGAACACGTCAGAATCGCTAGTGCCAGCGAATCGAGTTGAAAAACATATTTAATTATGATTTGACGTTCGGAGAGACGTCTATGCTGAACTGTTTTTATGTTTTTTATGCAAAATTTAGTTGGATTAAGTCGACTTGCTGATTGTACTTCTGAGATACTTGGAAAATCTGGTTTATTTGTAATTTTCTTAATATTTTTATTTAGAAAACACTTGCAAAACACTGAAGGAGTCATATATACTCTTGATTAGCATCAACAGCCGACTCAATCTAGTCATGTCTGCAAGAATAAATTAATTTTCAATCTCTTTTTAAAATTTTACATTGTTAAAATTGTGAAAAAAATTAACAAAAAATGTAAAATCTTGAACTTGGTATGCAGATTTATTAACTGTATAAAAACTATGACAAAAACGCTTTCCAAATTGAATTTAATCTATTTTTGGTTTAGTTGTTGATTTTTTTTATATTTTTAATTTTCTTAAAATTTATTTTAAAATTATGGGAAACTTAATTCAGTATGCAGTTTTTAGCTAGCCTTAGAAAAACTAACTTAGAACAGCTTTACGAACTTTAACTTAGAACAGCTCACAAAACCAAAATTGTAAAGAGGATATTCATTTTTATGGAATAATTTATTTTAAGGATTCAAATCTAAATATAATTTTAATATTAATAGATAACTGTTTGTTCTTCTATTACAATGAATTTATTTATAGACAGGTATGCCACCTGTTTTTATAAATTTTTCGAAAGGGACTAACCCTTTTTAATGATGAAAGATCATGGATAATAGCATGGGCTTATCGAATTCTTGCCTCTTGTGTATTGAAACATTTGGATATTAGAATGCTTTCGGCTGCTAAGTCAATTAGTCGCCGTCTAATAGGCTTTGCGACTTAATGCTTTTGTTTTATTTTCTTACCCTCTTCTCCTGCGTATACGTAATATAAGTGCTAGAAATAACCAATATACTCCCCTCCCCTTAGCCGCCGACCAACTGACCATGAATATTTTGTATATCTTTTTATTTTTTTTTATTTTTCGCCTTTGTTTGCGTGTCGATATAAACACGTTTTTGTGGATTGTTTAACCGTTTTCTTTTCTTCGATTTTATTGCCATTTAACTGGGTTGGATTTGGCGGGTTAAGCCCGGTGAGTTAACCCTTTTTTTTCTGGTAAATTTCCACGCCAAATGAAAAGCGTGTGAAACGTTTGATTCATCATTATTTATGAGATTTGAGATCAGTTTTCGGGCTGATGGATTTTTCAGAATTTCCAGACAATCCAATGCGAATAAATTATATTCTCGAAATATATTCAATTGATAATTTAATTACCTTTGTGGCCGCCCGTCTTTTGTATTTTCGGAGAGCTTTCCAAGTCCCCACTATGATGATGATGATGATGATGATGATGATGATGCCACAACTTTCTCAGCGCCTCTTGGCCCATTAGCATCACAATTAAATGCTTTTTTTTTAATTTTAATTTTATTAATTTCGTGGCAAAATAACACAGAACGAGCTGATGTTAGTGCTGCAAAAAATACATAGTTAATATATTTGCCGATATTATATAAGTGAGAATACACATCATTAATGGATGCGTAGCGATAATTTCCCCGGACTGCAATCGGACAGAGAGCGAGAGAGAGAGAGGAGGAGTGATCGCTTCGTAGCTTTCATTATTGAATCTGCATTAACTTTCGTTAGTCTGTGCTTTTGCTTTTCATTGTTGTTGTTTGGCTGGCGGCTAGAAAAATATATGCGACGCATTTCAATAATAATGAAAACAAAAGTTAAAACAAATAAAACGCTGGTCAGGGCCCGAAAACAACCGCTAGCAACTTTGGCCAGAAGAGAGTGAGAGTGAAGGAGAGATGCTGCCTGAGCGCTATCGAACGGTGATTACAAGAAATGGCATTTTACAGTTGCTTCTTCTGCGCTGTGTGTGTGTGTGGAGCATTTGGACTATCGGATACCGTTAGATGCGTTACAGAGGAATGCAGTTATCGAAAATAAAACGATTATTGCGATATATATATATATAGTATCTATCTATTACAGTGATTTGTTGGTATGCAATTTATATGTAAAGTTTTAAATATTATTATTTGTTTTAAAATAAAGTAATAATAATAAAATATTATATTCATAATTTGTAAAATATAAATATGGAGAGCCATATATCCCATAGTTTTCTCATGATATTTAACCATTTTCCCCATCAATTGTATTTCCCTTATCTAAAAATGAGTGTGTTATACTTCTTGTAAATAGAATGGGGGGCAGACATCTCTATAGAGCGGTATCTATCTATATATCTAAAATTTAGGGGCACAACAAAAACCAAAAGATAAGCGGATGTTCCAAAAGAGATGCTCATTTTTCCTTGCCTCTGTAAAAAAAAAAAGTAATTCTTATAAATATAAGTTATGTCTAGGAAGATTCCATTATAAATTATATAAAAAAAAATATATAAGTTTATACATTTTTTAATAGTATAATGTTTTTAATTATTAAATATATTCTTAATAAATTTATCAACATAATCAATGGAAGCATTAATCCTTTGGTAAATAATACAGGTAAAATTATTAGCTTACTTTTTAAATGATTCCGTAAAATTGAAAGCATAGAATCTATTGATGCAAATAAAAAATATATAAATATTGCTTAAGGAATTTTAGTAGGAACACTTCTGTAAATAGTTTTTATTATAAGAAAGAGTATTTAACAATCGACCACGCATCGTCGTGTTACGCATTTCACCCGCGGGCTCGTAGGTCAAGAGCTAGTCGTCGCCGGCACATTGGCTGCTGTATATAAATTTTGACAAAAGAAAGACTTCGGCTTAAACCGATTTCGGCAAGGCGGCGGCCATAAGCCACAAGGTGATGAGCACTCGACGCGGCGACATGGCATGGAATAAACCCGGACGACCCCAGCTGATGCTGCTGCTGCCACTGCTACTTCTGGTTCAGCTGGCATCTGTGCTGGGTTTTGGCAACGAGTATGTCCACATCAAGGTGCACGTGCCCAAGGAGGAGGCGGCGGTGGAGCCGGACCTGGGCTCTCACAAGGTAATCCACCATTACCACCACCATCCGCATCCCCATCAGCTACTGCGGACGCGCCCCAGGCCCCGACCCAAGCCCAGTCCCCTGCTGGAGAGCGTTATCCTCTCGGACCTGGACAAGCCGCTGCACATGAGCGAGCATGCGGATTATTTGAACCACGCCAAAGAACTGGCGGACCATCTCACCGAGACATATGCCAAGAAGGCACCGCCTCCGGCCCCGGCGCCGCCCAAGAAGAAGGTGAATACGTATACCATCATTGAGGAGCAGCACAGGCCGCACGGCTACGACTACGAGGATCATCCGGAGCACAGTGTGGAGACCTATCGGGTGATTGAGTCGCGTCCCAAGCAGCACCAGCAGCAGCAGCAGCATCATCACCACCACACCGACGAGGAGGACGAGGATGTGGGCTATCACTATCCAGTGGCAAAGCCACATCACCATGGATCCCTTCACGGAATCGGCGCCTATGCGGAACCGGCGCCCGTCGAGGAGCCTGTCGAGCAGGAGCCAGATCACGGCTACCACTACTCGCCGCCCAGTCACGCCTACATTCCGCCCAACCATAGCCACGCCCACCGCAGCTCCAAGGCGAACCGAGCTCCAGCCTATACCCTGGAAGCGCCCGAGGAAGCCGCCTCGTTTGGTTACGACTATTCCAGACCGGCAACCGCGGGTGGCAGCAGCAGCAGCGACTTCCGCCCCTCCGTCCAGGTTCCTAGCAGCGATCCGTATGGCGATGAGGAGCAGCCGTTGGACACGTACGGAGCGCCGCCGCCGCCATCTCTCGCCACGCGACGTCGCCGACCATCTCTTGTGGACTGGCCAGAGTCCACGGGATTCGGCAGCAGTGCGACAGCGGATACCTACAGCGGAGTGGATAGCTACAATGTGGGCCATGTCCAGGGCTACGGATCCAGTGGGTATCAGTACCACGGGCCCTATCTGTAGGTGGTGTGCGCCACCTCTCCTAATCTAAGATCTATTTATTTCTTTTTTTTTTTGTACTTTAGCTCTGTAAGTTGATCCAATCAGTCCCAAGACCGAATAGTATAAATAAATAGCAGTGAAGCGATGCACACTGAAAGAAATGCTCTTGAATAAAATATATGTGAAATAAAGAAGAATATATAAAGAAAGACGTGCCTGTGAATGCTGATCAAGAATGTATATAGTACTATATGACTAAAATCATAATACCCCCTCAAGGGTATAAACATAGACTTTTACGACTTTTCTGATCTTGAAATTTCCCATTTAATGGTTTAACTTTCAAAAACTGAATGCTAGCCGTTAAATTATTTGATCTTCAGTTGGTAATTCAAGCTAATCATAAGCTAATAAGTAGTAAGTAAGTATATAAATGGACAAATTAGAGAATGCAGTCTTGTTATGTTCTTGATTCAAACATTAAATTCCGGTTCACTTACAAAAGTAATTAATTAGCTGACATTATTATCCGGCTGCAAAAGCGCTAATTGCAAAAAATGGTAAACAATTTTGACGTAAAAAAGTGCATAAGTAGGTGTATCTAGGAAAAATCAGGTGTATTCTATTTTTTATTTGAAATTTTCACGTTTTTTTTTATATTTTATATATTTTCTAACTCCGATTTATTAACCAAAAGTTAAGCCACGGCACGAAATTATATTTTCTGGTTAAAAGAAAGATGTTAATATATTTATTTAATTTTCTTAATTATTTTGAACCCAGTTTTCACTTGACCAAAGCTATTAAAACCGATTATCGGTCGAGGAAGTCACTTAGTTTAATGGAATTAAGTTGCCTGCCCGGTGGAGATCTGACCCAGGGATAAGGACAAGCTAGCTTCAGCTGTCCACAGCTGGCAGTACACGATGAGCGGCCACCTGGGCCAGGTCCTGCAGTTTCATCTGCGTCTTTACCAGCTGCTGGGCTTTCATGGAATTGCGCTACCAGGCGATAAGAGCCCAGGCCGGATGAGGAGGCGTTTGCGGGCTTGGGCTCTGTTCCTGCTGGTCTCCCTGAGTGCCCTTGTGCTGTGGTGCCTCACCAGCAACGATGATTTCCTCTACCGGGGCGACATGTTTGGTTACGCCAACGATGCCTTAAAGTACGTTTTCGCCGAGTTGGCTGTGGTGGCCATTTACGTGGACACTCTGACCAGTCAACGGCACGTGGCCAACTTCTGGTGGCTCCACGCCAAACTCACCCAGCGAGTGGGAGCGGTTAGTCTGAGGAGCGAACTGCGGCAGTACCGTCGCTACCTGATCTGCCTCTATGGAATGATGATGTTCGAACTGCTGCTGCACTTGGGCCTGTGGCAGATCCAACCGCTGACCCACCACATGGCTCTGTTCTGGATGACCTACGAGCCGTTGGTCTGCCTCACCTACATGAGGAACGTGCAGTTTGTGCTCCACATGGAGCTGCTGCGGGAGCAACTGGCCCACTTGGAGCGGGAGATGGTCTTGCTGGCGCAGTACTCGAAGTTCGCCTGCGAAACTGGCCGTAGCTTTCCCGGCTTTGAGGCCTTCCTCCGACGCAGTCTGCTGCAGAAGCAGCGCATCTATAGCGATGTGTACGACATGTTCCGGTGTTTCCAAGGCGCCTTCAACTTCTCCATCCTGGCCGTTATGCTTACGATTAATATACGCATTGCCGTCGATTGCTACTTTATGTACTACACCATCTACAACAGCATAGCCAATATAGGTTGGTCTCCGTCATCTGTCAAAGCGTAAACTATAATTAACTTGGATTTTGGATTTGTTTTTCTGAGATTACTACCTAATCCTGCCCGCTCTGCTGGAGATTCCCGCCTTCATCTACGCCTCGCAGAGCTGCATGGTGATTGTGCCGAGGATTGCCCACCAGCTGCATAGCATAGTCACCGATTCCGGCTGCTGCAGCTTTCCGGATCTCTCCCAGCAGGTTCGAACTGGACACTTGGTGGTTATTATGCCATACTCACTAGGCTTTCCCATGCAGATCCAGAACTTTTCCCTGCAACTGCTGCACCAGCCAGTGCGCATCGATTGCCTGGGTCTCACCATAATGGACTGCAGTCTGCTTACCAGGGTGAGTATATATAAGGATCAGATAAGAATCTCTGATGGTATATTTTCCTCTTGCAGATTGCCTGCTCGGTGGGCACCTACATGATCTATACGATTCAGTTTATACCAAAATTTAAGGCTCCGTACATGTAGTCTGGCTCTGAGATCTCCCATTCCAAGTTGATTTCAAGTGATTGATGTTTCCCTTTTTCATTAAGAATTAACATAAACATTAATTTTACATATTAAAGCTTTGTTATATTCATAAAATTATAAGTAATTACATAAATGTATTGATTTATATTTATATATCTTAAAACAAGGAGGAGGGGGAGGGGTTTGCATCGTTTATAGCAGCGGGCTTTTTATATTTTCATTTATTTACAAGTGTATTCCTTGGCTGGCGGCTGGACGGGCACAACGAGGAGGAGGAGGGGAATGTGTTGGTATCCAAGTTCACATACTGAGATTTTACCCTCCACTGCCATTGCCTTCGGTTTTGTCTTCTTTTTTTTTGTAAGGATCCTCTAAGAACAAAGGTGTGATTAAGGAAAAGTAAAGTTTAAAGTACTAGCTGAATGGCTCCGCATATATATCCCGACCCCGGGAATTGCTACAGACTACGGACTAATTCGGAAATATGTGTGTGTGTGTGTGTGTGTGTGGTGTAAAGCCTAATCGTACTCGTGACTCGATTCGCGCTTCGCAATCAGATTCTCACGCTCATCGTCGTTGCCCTCGATGATGGTGATGCCGCCGGAACCGCTGCCATGGTGATGATTACGATTCACTGGCTTTACGCGATGCAGCGACTCCGTCAGGCCCGATCCGGTGAGCACCTCCACCTCGTCGTCGTCCTCGTCGGGCACCTCGAAGTACGGATGCTGCGACACCGGCCTGAATTTGTAGCCCGTGAGCACAAAGAACACGTAGGTGGCCATCTCGCGGAACATCTCGTCCAGCCAGGCGTACTGGAACACCACCGTCATCTGGAGCAGGTCGACGATAATGCGCGTAAAGTATATGTAGCACACGATCATGATGTAGAACTGGCGGAAGAGCTTGAGCTTGCGCAGATTGATGGCCGCCTTGCCGTCCGAAGCGGATGCCTCGTGGAGATGCCGTATGGACCAAACAATCGGGAACAGGATGGCGCCGCAGCACAGCAGGTCTACGAAAAAGAAGATGTTGTGCCAGGTGCGGAACTCGGCGTCGCTCTGGTCCGATTCGTCGGTAATGATTTGAGCCACATTAGCCAGCACCTGAAAAATGAGAGATTGTGAATTAAGGTAAGATTAAGGGATATACATCTTGGTAGATAGAACCCACCTGCAGGGGAATGACAATCATAAAGATCTTTTTATCCTTGTCAGAGAGTATATGCTTGATGAACGTCCAGCCGGTGCCAATCAGCACAATGGTGATGAACAGCACAGCGCCCTTGAGCAGGTGAGCAATGTAGTAGAGAATGGCCCAGGTCTCCACATGCTCGCCCCGCTTCTCAATGAAATGGTAGTTGATCGAGTGGAACATCAGGGAGAGGGACTTGAGGAACACCAGCACGGCCATCAGGTAATGGATTTTGTAAACGGTGTGCCTGTGTTGTGGGAGAGAAAATCAAATAAATAGTAAGAGAGACAAAAATGGAGGTGGGAGGAATGCTAAACCCACTTGCTCTTCTTCAGGATAAACACCCAAAAGAGACCGGAGAGGAAAAAGAGCAGGCTCATCATGAAATACAAGGCGGGCAGGGGCATTTCGCCAGCGGACAGGTAATTGCCATTGTTGTTCTCCTCAATGTCCACCTGAAAGAGAGGGTATGCAATGGTATCAGTAAAAGGAAAAGTAGAGTTGCAGCTAAGAAAAAAGGGTTTTTGCCCAATGATGATCAACAGTTTACAAAGAATATATAATCTAAAGGATCATTTTATAGGTTCTTCAAAGTACTGCAAGTTAGCGTCCAACCACCTCTGAATTCAATTTGAATAAAAGCGAGATAGAGAAAGCAAAGAAAGCTGGTGGGCATAAACCCTTCAAATTTTACAAAATAATAACTCAAGGAACTTTTGGAGGTTAAAGTATTTCTTGTATGACCCACCAGATCGTGAAACACTTTAAGCCCTTTTCAAAACCCCCCTCCTTGTGGCCCGTCTACTCACATTAAAGGACATAACCTTGCTGTGGCTATGGTAGTTGGGGCAGGCATGGAAGTACAGATTGTAGAGGCCCTCGTCACGCAGCGTGGCCACCAGCATGGAGAAGTTGAAGCTGTAGTAATTGACCCCATTGGCATCCGTTTCCTTGACCAGCGGCATTGTTGAGTCCTTGCACAGATCCTCCTGCGATTGCTTGAACGAGCTGACTGCGTATAAATCATCTTCTGCATCCGATTCGTGGGGCAAAAAGTTATTCACGGCTTGATCGGGGGCAGCATCAGAGTCCTCCTCCTCGTCTTTCTTGGCGGCAGCGGCGGCGGCGGAAACAGAAACAGGAGCACCAGCAGGTGGCGGTGCTGCCACCTTGGTTGCTTCTATGGCTTCCTCCTTAGTTGGCTTGGCTATTTTTGAGTCCTCCTTTTTGGCCAAAGGCTCTGCCGGTTTACTTTCGGGCGTGACCTTGACGACGGGTTCCGCTGGTTTGGGTGCAACTTCAGCTTTAACGCCAGCATCCTGCTTGACGACATCCGTTTCCTGGCCAGCAGCGGCGGCTTGTGGCGGGCCAGGAACTTCTGAAGGCGGCTTCTTGACAGCAGAATCCTCTTTTTGGGCCACAACCTCCTCCTTGGGCAACTCTATTTTACCAGCCACCGCTGGCGAGGATAGCTTGAGGTCAGCCGGCGGCTCCTGCTCTGGGGGATCCTCCATGGAGTCATCGGGATCTTCGCCCAAGTAGGGCGGCGGCGGCGGAGCCTCACGCGCCTGACGGAACAGCACCGAATCACTGACCTTTTCTAGGCGAGAGTTTCGCTTGGTCCGGGCGGTGATGTCCTTGTAGATGTGCATGTTGGTCCATTCCGGCGAGCATTTCACCAGGACTCTGGAGGAGAGAAGGCGGAAAATGAGCGGGTTTAGGGTTGGAGGCAAGGCTGACATACTTCAACTCCTTGAGATCCAGGACGAAGAAGAGTATGGGTCCACTGGTCTGCAGCTTGGGCGGCTCCTCCAGAATGCACTTGGTCTGGTGCGAGTCCAGATACGGATTCAGCTGGTCAATGGTGGTCTTGTCCAGCGACAGGCCCAACTGGGGAAGAGGGCACACACAGTTAGAGCGGCTTCAGGTTTGAGGCAGGTTTCCCTTACCAAATCCGTGGGCTGCTCCTCATCGATTGTCAGCTTGCTGAGCTGCACGTCCAGGTGACCGTTGGTGTAGAACCCGAAGGTGCTAAGTGCGATGTACGGACGCCTGTCATTCTGCAGTTAGACGTGTGAGTCAGGTGCTCCGGGGCACAAGAGCAGAAGGGAAGGAAGAACTGTACTTACGCGCACTTCCAGGTGGTGCTTCCGCGCCAGCACTGCCAGTGGAGCGGCCAGGAGCGCTACCATCACGGCCACTACCAGTATTGATTTAACATCCCCGCCGGTGGAGCGCATTTCCCCCGATTTGCAGGTTTTTCGCCTAATTTTCCCAATCTCTCTCTCTCACGTCTCACGTCTCCCCGTCTCGTGGCACTTTCCCGGCGTGCGACGGAAGCTAAGTGCTGCGGTTGCTGCGATCCGGACGAGAATGTGTCAATCGATTAGCCCCGTCCACGGCTACAGTTCATATTATTCACACTCGATGGGAGTTATCAATAACTGGGCAAAATTAAAAGAATTCAATTTGTTCTGCGGCCCAACTGGCTGTGTGTGTGCGTGTGTGTGTGTGTGTGGGTTAGGGGTGTGACCAAGTGCCAGGTAGAATAATCCTAAAAACACCAGAAACATACTAGAACAACTCGGCTGAAAGAATAACGGTCTACTTTTTATTTAAATCCATTAATTTTTCTAACAATATTTACAAATTGAGTATTAATTTCGTTTTATTTGTTTAAATAAATATATTTACATTAAAAATAAAATAAACAAACCTTTTTAATATTCTTCATAAATGCCGGTTAGCAGTGTGACCAAAAAACACTGGCACTAAAGTATTTATCAACTATATCTATTCAAAAATTTCTTTTGGAGAACTGGCCAAAGATAGCTTAATAAATTAAATATAATATAAAAACAAAACATTTAAACAATTTGCTTGAAATTTATTGTTAAAATATATTAACAGTTATAGTAGTTATAGGGAATCTCCCGAGTCACCTTCACAAAACGGTTGGTTTATTATCTACATCCTATCTGTCACTAGAATCCTGCGATATCTTAAAAATATAATGCATTAGTTAAAGAAGGTATTTATGTGGCGTTTTTTAAATTTTTTGTTATATATTTTTTTTTTTATCAAAATCAGTGGTCAAAACCCAAATTTTTGACAAAAAATAAGTTACTTTGCTAAAATTAAAATATAAAAAGGATATAAATATGTTATAAATATTTAAAAAAGTACAATATGTATAAAATTCAGTCATTCAGATGTCAAGGGAGTACACGGAACAAAATAAAAAAAATTAAAAAAACCCACTTAATTATCTGTGTGCCAAATTCCAAAACCGATTGAGTCAATAGAGTTTGACTTATCGTTTAGGTAAATAAATAAATAAATAAATATAGAAATAAATAAATAAAAGAATATAATATATATAGAAATATGTATAATAAATAAAATACAAAAAATAAAAACCTCCCACTTTAAATAATATATTTATATTTATAGAAATTTATATTTTATTATTATTTATTATTTTATTTATATTTTTATTTAGATTTATAGACATTATTTTATTAATAATTAATAACGATTTTTGCTTTTTGGCCAAGTTAAGCCTTCAAGAAGTCCAGAAATATAAAAATAAACATTTTTTTATCAAGAATATCAGCATCAAATTAGAATTTTGTCAATTTTATCGTTAACCATTATTAATAATTCAGTATGCCTATGGCTCTTTAGTTAGCTCTTAGTTTATAACTATTTGTTAGCTTTAGATAAATTAATAAATAAATAATTCAGTATGTTTTTTTTTTAAACAATTAAAATGCAGAATGTTTATTTTTATAGTCTATAGAGCCGTAAATGACTACCCTTATAATACCCCAAAAGGGTATTCAGAAACTTGCCAATGTGTAAATATTTACAATTTGGACTTTGCATTTAACAAAAAAGATATATTTTCTATAATATTAACAACCTTAATATTATATTAGTAATATTCCAATATACAAAGATCGAATCACATAAAGATTAACCAATAAAATATACCCACAAATTTCGAAATAAGACTGCAATTAGGAAAATAAATTCAAAAACGTCAACAGGAGAAAAACAACTTCTGAAAATAAACGTGTAACACTATACATAAAGTAGACACAGCATAAATGCTATATAAACAGCCTCTGTATGATGATGATGGCTTTCTTAAACGTTTTCACATTTTCAGATCTTTCCTCCGAGTTTCTTCTATGTGGCTTTTTCTATGGATTTTTCCGTTGTTTCTTTTTTCTTCTGGTTATTATTTTATTTTTTTTTGGTTCGCTTTCATTTCATTTAATTTGGTTTGCTTACTTGCTTATTTTTAAATCGAACATCGAACATATAGAATCTAAAATTGGCACACCCCGAGTTGTTTGTTCTTTACAAAAAATGTTTGCCTGGCTGATTCAACCTTATTCATTAAGATCTTATGGAACAGTCTCGCCTAAATCTATCTATATGAGTATATTTAACAATACTAAATAATTGATTTTAAATGTAAATTTTTTCGAGGTAAATTAAGGCCAAAATGGGGAAATCAAAGCTTAAAAAAATATATAATTAGGATAAGGATAAATTTAATTCTGAAAGCGTTTTTGTGTTTTTTTTTTAAATTTATTTTTTTGCCAATTTTTAAAAATTGTAACGATGTATCCCCTTAAAAAAATTTGGAAAAATTGTAACATTTTTTTTGTATCATTTTTGGGAATAAAACAAAATTTTCAAAATTCATAGCTAAACCAAAAATGCATTAATTTCAATTCTGGGTTAAGTTTTATAAGGTTAATAAAACTCCTTACCCAATTTTATTTAAATATGTACTTACAATTTTAAATAATTTTTTGAAATAAACAAAACTTACAAAATTTATAACTAATCTAAAAATGCATTAAATTCAATTCGGCATAGTTTTTATACGGTTAATAAATAAAAATAAATAAATAAATAAAAAAATAAGCTCAATGGTTTTTTCAATTTCATGTTATGCCAATTTTTTAAAATTTGAACGATCAAAATTTAAAAAAAAATACAACAAATTGTTTCCTCTAAAAATGGCTAAAACCATTCGGCTTTTCATGTTGATCAATAATATTCATATATGATTTATGGGGTTGGAAATGACTGCTTTGCAGGCTTCTGATTGGACTCATAAAAAATATACCAAAAATCTTATTCGACTTCTTTTAAAAAACTTCTTATAATTAGCTAAAAAATTTTTTACAAAGGACACAAAACGATGCATGGTGCACAGACCACCTTAACACAGATGCTATTCAATAAGCCTTTTCTAGTCAGTTTTCGATTATTCATTTCAAGACTGGCATCAAGATGCCAATTCAGATGAAATAAAATATTTCTCCAGATGTCCAGCTCCTCGGGGATATTGTTTATGTTATCCTCCCGGGCTATGAAGATTATTACCGACACCGACAGTTGCCCGTAAACATCGCCGCCCCAGAAAGCTAACCTATAGATAGACACACATAGAAGATATTTAAACAAATACGTACATATATATGCGCATACTTTAATATATATGTATATATTTATATCGGTGGCGGACTTCGTGGATGCGATCGGCACTAAAAACCGAAGGCTACAGACGAAGGCGCCCACACAAATCGCCCAAAAATAGAACAACAAAAATCCGAAACTGTGCTATTTGTTATTCCCTGATTCCGAAGATGATGCGAATTGATATTTAGTTGAAGGAATACCCAGAGATTCTAAATGGATGTACATACACCCACGGCCGGGTCCGATGTGTGCCATTAGTTCAAAGTGGTTGATGTGAACCGGGATCCGGGATCAGCTCCTGCCCACCTGAGCCCCACCGCCCCACCTTTGCTGCAATCTGCTGCAATCTTGGCAAGCAATCCGTAATAGCCAGACCGCACCGGACTACCCGTATCCAACGGATACAGCCGAAGACACACATTTCCCTCGGAATATATATGTATTTGCATCGGTGCAGATACAAAAATGTTCTAAATTTAAGAGCCCAAAACGAAATCAAAACAAATGCGAAACTTTCCAACTAGATGGTAATTTTAAAAGTCTGCTACTATATAATATATGTATGTATAAGAAGTGGCTTAAATAAATGCAAAAAATTAAGAAACCAGAAAAGTATCTACATATATTATCTAATTGAGAAAATTATTTCAAAAGCCCTTCAAGTGAGCAAAACTCTAGAGAACTGTAAAAACTATTTCTAAAAAAGTACAAACAAATTTAAAAACAATGTTTAATAAATAAAAATCTTTTAAGATTCTTAAAAACCGAAACTTTTAAGGGGAATTTTAACATTGATTAGATTTTAATTTTCTGTTACATAAATTTTAATGGAATTTTTACAAATGCTTTAGGTTTTAACTAAACATATCCAGAATAATATAAGAAGTTTAAAGTGGCTTTAATTGAATTAAAATAAAAATAAAATGGTTAATTTTCAGTGACCAGACACTCAGTTTAATTATCAACAGGTTTAAGCTAGATTCTTTTACAAATTTCAACTTCCAAAATGTAATTCACATTAAATAAAAATATATTATTTATCTAGAACCCAGTTCCAACGCCAGTTTCCTTCTTAATTAGCCCAGAAAATATATTTCTAAAAATTTCTTAAACAATATAACTGCTTTTTTTTTGTAATTATATTTGAATACAAATCAAAATCGACAGGCAGAGAAAGGTGACACAGGGTGCCTGCCTGCATATACATATGTATGTACATATATACAATAAAAGTATTTGGCGAAAGTTTTCACTACAATGGAAAATGGGAAAATAACAACAAGAAGAGAAGAGAATAAAAAAAGAAAATCAGACCAGTGACGAATAGATTCAAGTGTTAGACAAATGGCAATGCGATGGGGCACCAAAGGCCGTTCGACGTCAGCACACGAACCTCCGATCTATAGAATGAATACGTATAGTATATATGTATATCCAATATGTATATGTTTATACATATGGTAGAGTTGTGGGGCGTGCACTCTGGGGTTCAAACTACTGCAACTATCCATCCGGTGGGCCGTTATATCGAGAATACCGAGATATATATTTTCTTTTGGCCCCATGTACATGGTCCAGATATATGCAGCTCGATTCTTTAATGGCTGTGAAATTTATGTTCTACGATATTTGATTCCAAAAACAAATGTGCGCCTATTTACTTATGATCTCTGGCCATATACTATGTGCTATATACTGCTGATGTATATGGAGGGGAGGGGTCGCTCCGGCCTGCCTTCTCGCTCTGGCCAGTTGGAGATCCCTGGCCAGGGGATATGGAGCACACGTACAAGAGTGTGTGTGTGTGTGTGTGTGTGGGGAGCACAAGTTTATGTTTCACCTGAGAACGTTTTCCCCAACACCCAGCACACCAGCACACCAGCACACCCACCCACACCCACACCCACACCCACACCCACTTGTTGCCACATCGCCAGCATATGCCTGGCCCGTTCGCACCCGTCCTTATTCGCTGCAAATGCCGTTTTATATAGACAAAGTCGGCGAGATCGGCCAGATCGGCCAGGTCCATTGTAAGTGTGTGTGTGTGTGGAGGGGGATGCGAGGCTTTTCCGCGAACGCCACGAAAAATTCTTTAACATAACGTGTAGCAGCGCCTCAGATCGTCAGTCTGTTTAGTCGAACCGCAGCATTCGCTCCTACGACGTCAGCTGCTCGGACTTTAGTTGAGATTTCAATTTGTTTCTTTCTCCCTAAGTAAGTTTTTTTTTTCTGTTCCTACTCTGCTGCTCTACTGCTGCTTCACCTCCTCCCAAATCTTCTGCATCATCAAGAGAAAAAGAATCGATAAAAGAAACAAATAGTGTGACAACAAAAAAGTCAAAAAGAATAACTCAAAAACCGAAAAAACTTCAACTTGAATGAAAAACCAAACGAATCCTTTCGTCCTCCAAAGAATAAAATCACAAAAAAAGAGAACTAAATCCAACGAGAACGTTTAATCGACAAATATAGAAGACTCTGTCTTATATAACATACCTTTTTTTTCAATATTTTTTTAAAGTGCAAAAACAACAAACAAATCGAGTTTTGATCCAAGTGCCAATATTAACTGAAAAAAAAACTATTCAACTCTCTGAAACTCTGAAAAGATGACAATTTCAAGCATATTTTTTATATACATTTTTTTTTTAATTTTTTTTGTTATCTTGAAATAAATGAAGGCGCAACAACAACAACGAAAGATACAACAGCAACTAAAGGATAAAGGATCAGCAGCAACAATAAAAGCAACAAGAACAAAAGCTACAACGGCCAGACAGGAATATATAAACACACATAACATATACCTAAGCGATTCGAACCGAAAGTGTTATATGATCTGAGAGGAAAATTCTCAAAAAATTGGTTTTTCTTTTCTTTTTTTTTTGTTGTTGTTTTTTCCTTTGAATTGTAAAAATAAATTCGTTTGCGTTTGCGTGTCTGTGTGTGATTTTACCTTGGCAAAATATCCAAGATTCACACAAACACAGAAAGATACAGATACAGATAGAGATACAAATACAACTACAGATACAGATAGAGATACAAATACCCGAAAATACATGGCGCAGGCGCCATGGATTCAGATGCTAGAGATATGTGAATACAACCAGAAAGAGACACCCCCGCAGATCTGGAGACTTTTGGAATAGATATTATCGAACAGATATATGTAAATTGAAAAGCTTTGAACGGGGGGAAAATGGGTATAACCCATAAAGTTTAGACAAATTCAGAAACTCGTAAGGTCATTTACCAAAACCCTTTTCCGTAGAGACTCTTCCAAAAACTATCTCCATGGGACACCAGCCAGATGAACTTGAAAACCTCAAGTTTAAAGGGAAAGAAGAAGGCAAAAGTAAAAGTTAAATAAGGGGAAAGACTTGAAAGAAATCTATATTATATATTTTATACTATAGTATCCCTCAGCGATGTTATTCCAGTTAGTTAGGAGAAAAGTCTAAAAACATTTCCCCTTACCATTTGTTGGTTATAATCTAAGCATTATATTTTCTATAGCTCTATAATTCCATTCCATCAGACTTTGCATTTTCGCTATATATCCCAAAATGACCCAGTTTGTCTAGAGCTAAAAATAAGTCCCAGAAGTTGCAGAAAAATGCACAAAATATGCATCAAAAATATGGAATTCTGCGGATAAGAACACTTTACTGAGTATATAATTGTCATGCCTAATCATTTTCCACACACATATATAAATCATATATAGTATAGGTTGAGGATCTGCATATGGTATTTGACTTTCTGATTTAGTGCCAAGGTAAAAACAACAAAAAAAATACAACAATTTTCAAAAATTTAATCGAAAAGAACCGAAGCTTCTTAAGCTTTTCGGGCGCTTTCGGTGGTAGCTTTCGGCCAAAAGGGAAATTCAATACGTGCCCGTGCCCCAAAGGCTATTTTTAATCCTAAACGCATTCGGAAAAATCGGAGCAAAAAATTTAAACACCGATATACATAGATCAGACCATTACTGTCTCCCTCGCACACACACACACACACAAGTAGCCATAAACGAGCATATATATATATATATATATAGAAAGGCAGAAAAAATTAAATAATTTTAGAGCAAATGGAATTTGTTGTTGATTTTATTGTGGAAGATTATGATGTGAGGACAAGCCAAGACATTGTTGCCGGCTAAAAAAAGACTTTCTCTCTCTCTCTGCGGGATACATATCTTATATGTATGTCTTATGACATGGCCGATACCGAGATGCCGTTGTATATATCTTATTTAGGGGGGACATATTCGTCTAATTATAGAGCACTATCAAGGCAATCAGCGGAAAAAGCACACAACAAATGTTGTTTCTGGCCGGGCAGCCACTGAAAGTACAGTGAAACCGTGAACGATTACCTTGGAAGTCCTTTGAGCGCTGTTGTTGTTGTTGCTGCTAGTGTGTGAGATCCTAAATTAGAATAGGATTAGTTGAATATTTTAAATCAAATCATAATAATTAAAGATTTATATAAATATATTTAATTGGTTTCCTTAAAAGAATATTAAACCTTTTACTGTGATCAACAATAAGTTAAAGACTTAATTTTCACTTAAGTTGTAGTTTTTTTATGGTTTAAGCTTTTATTTTTATTTAAAGCAATCAACAGGGTTTAACAATGGATTTAAATTCATTTAAAAAGTCATCAAAAAGTATAAAATATTCATCCTGCTGGCCCAACTACATGCCAATTACTATAATATACAAATTATATTTAACATTTTCTTTTATCCACTTTATTTTTACAGGTTTTTTCAACCCTAAACCGTAACCATGTCCGACGATGAAGAGTACACGTAAGTATAAGCCATTCAGCAAAAGATATGCAACACAAATATTAAGTATACGACGCGTCTAGGATATTAAGTATACGCCACCGTGGCGGACCGGCTAAAAAAAAAACAAAAAAAATGTATAGAAAATTAATGAAATAACTACAGCTGTGTTAATAAAGTGAACATATTTTAACTTAAAGAGGAATATCCGAAATAGTTTTGAACCTTGAACTCCCATGGATGATTTTTGTAAGACGATTTTTTGCCATCACGTTGAGGCCATCATCCACAGCACACGTACTTGTGGCACCTATTTTGATCTGTACTCCTTCTTCTCTATTTCCATGCATTTCCAATCCCGAAACACGATCCTAACTGTGAAACCCACCACCACCACCCACAACCATGATATCTGTTCGACCGACTGCTAATGTTGTCGTTTCGTTTCTTTTGAAATCAACAACTAATAAACCAATCAACAACAATTCAACAACAACCACACGACAATTCAACAACAACTCAACAATCTCACCCCTGCACTGTGTGCGCGTGCGTCCGTGTTTGCACCCTGCACCCTCACACAAAAAAAAAAAAAATAATAATAAAAAAAAATATTATTGACAAACAAAACCCAATCCACAAATGAAACAAAAACAAATCCGTTTCATTACGAACTCCAAAGCAGCTCCGAGGAGGAGGAGGTTGTCGAGGAGACCCGCGAGGAGACGTAAGTACATTTTTGTTGCCAATTTTTGTCAACATTTTTCGTTGGTTTTGGTGCAGCAGCATAAAGAACTCGATTGGTGTTCACCTATGTCTATATATTTTGTCATTTTTCCCCCCTATAAATATTTTTTTTATTTTTTGACACCCCTCTCACCTCCTATTTATGTTTTGTATTTTGTCTATTCAAAATTTTCTATATGTGTTGTATGTCGTCAATGTTTTGCAAATCAACCAAACTATCGAAACAAAAAAAAGAAGGAAACTTTTAATAATTATGTAGAAATTAATCTTAATCCATTCATTAAACCCGAAACCAAACCGAAAAACAAACTGTTTTGTGTATTCGTCTGTAAATAATCCTATTTTATTTATTTATTTTACCCTTATGATTTTATTATCATTTTTCGTTGTACATTTTTGTTATTTATTTTGGTTTTTGTCTTCAATGTGTTGTTGTGTGTGTCTATAAAAACCGAAAAAAAAATTATATATATGAAAACAAAAACCAGCAAACAAAATCCAAATTAGAATCATAATTGCAAAATCAAGATCATGCGCAATCAGTAACGGATAATTGTACAAAATTTACTAATGGAACCCGAACCCGAACTTCCTAGTAAAACCACCAATTCCTTCACAGCAGCGAGTTCATAGTCCACACACCCCACCCACATTTTATATCCAAGACCCTGAGCAAAAAATTGGCAAAAATGTTGTATATAAAAGCTATGTGTGTACCCCAGCACCACCCGTCCAATCATCAAAAACCCCAAGCCCAAGCCCAAGCCCCAGCCCTACTTCCCGTTTCGGAACCTTTATAGCTTTCCACATTCTATACATCACTGTGTATTTTGTATACGTAACCTGTCTATTGTCTATCTGTCTATCTATCTATATACTCGTGTATTCGTTTATCCCGTATATCCGTATATCCGTATATATCCCCCAGCGAAAATACATTTCCGAAGCAATAAAAATAATTTCCAAATTCTAAACAAAAGACCGTTTACAAAAAACGTTAACTTTCCGCCTATCGCTGGCCTGGCTTAGCAAAATGTTGTTGCCGTTATAAGACTTGGAAACTATTGATACCGATTCTGTTTATCTCTCTCTTTCTCTCTTCCATCTCTCTTTTTGATCTCCGTTCTTGTTGCAGGAAGTAAGTAAATAGTGTGAGAAACCAATGAAAAGAAGAAAGAAAGAACCCAAAATTGTACAAAAGCCGAAAACTAAGTTGAACGTAATTCGTATTTGAATCGTGTTTTGAAACGAAAAACCATATATCCTATCCCAAAAGAAGGACTTTCCAAATTGCTCTTTGCACAAATCTGCACTTCCCAAAAAACTCTATGCTCGTTTGCCAATTTCCGAACAAAAAAAAAAAAAAAAAAAAAAAAAAACAGAAAAACCAAAGCAAGACCATTTTTTTTTTGTGTGTATATTTTTGCTCCATGCATCAGAGAACCAGTTCCAGTACCGTACCAGTACCAGTTCCAGTTCCAGTTCCAGTTCCAGTTCATACTGTACAAAGTCTCGTTGCTTGGAAAATTCGCTGACTTGACATACTTTTTGCGTTTTCGTTAGAACAACAACAAACCAGAAAACAAGAACAAAACAAAACAACAAATACGTACTTACCAATCAGTTACTTATTTAGTTCTCCTTTACGAATATTCTCCATTTATCTTCCTTCTTCATTTCGTTACAAAAAAATAAAAACAACAACCGATCTATTTTGCAAATGAATTTTTTAAACAACCAAATGTTTTCTCTTTCTTTCCAACGTTCTTTTTTGTTTGAAAACTGAAATAACAAACAAATCGCATTTTGTATGAACTTTTCGAACCGAAACCCACAACAAAAAAAAATCAATCAATCAAAAACCATCGTGACTTTGTCAATTTTTGAAACACAAAACCAAAAAACAAATCGATCGATATATATATATATATAAAAATATCACCACCTCCATGTTTGTTGCCACCTCAATGCCTCACGTATAGAAAACCACCTCAGACACCAGCCGAGTAAGTCTATGTACAAAAAACAAATGTGAACAACAAATGAAACCAGAATGCTAACCAAGACTAAACCCTTAGTGTTATGTTAAGATCGTATCGTCCCCCGATTAATCCGCCTGTTCGTATCAGTAATACAAAACGAAAACGAAACCAAAGACAGTATGAAATAAGTAAACAAAATTCTAAAAAAACAAAATAAGCAATCTAGAGTCTAGACTGTACCTATGAATCAAGCGCCTACTCAACTTACTCACCACAACTCACCACTCCAGCCATCTTATTTTGGTGTGTTTCAGTTTCCGTTTCCGTTGTATTTTTTTTTTTTACAACTAGAGTAGAATTGCTATTCGTAGAATGTAGAATCTAATGCTTATTTACATCAGCACTTTGATGGCTACTAATTGTAAAAAACAACTTTTGGAAAACAAACAAAATCAAATCGAACAATAATATGAATAATGATCTCGAAACAGGCCGTAAGAAAGTCCGTCAAAATTCTGTAATTAATTTTAGTGCCTAGACATTACTTGGCGTAGTACTAGAGAGCTATCTAAAACGCTTGCCAGCAGCTCGACATTTGACTAATAGACTTCTTTCTGCATCCCCCGTCTGCGTCCATCCCGTGCCGCCCCATCAGAGGAGAGGGCGACCCAGAGTTCATCAAGCGTCAGGACCAGAAGCGCTCCGACCTCGATGAGCAGCTGAAAGAATACATCAGCGAGTGGCGCAAACAGAGATCCAAGGAGGAGGATGAGCTGAAGAAGCTGAAGGAGAAGCAGGCCAAGCGCAAGATCTCGCGTGCCGAGGAGGAGCAGAAGATGGCTCAGCGCAAGAAGGAGGAGGAGGAGCGCCGCGTCCGCGAGGCTGAGGAGAAGAAGCAGCGCGAGATCGAGGAGAAGCGCATGCGTCTCGAGGAGGCCGAGAAGAAGCGCCAGGCTATGTTGCAGGCCATGAAGGACAAGGACAAGAAGGGACCCAACTTCACCATTGCCAAGAAGGAGGCAGGCGTGGTAATTATATGAGATTCCATCAATGCAGCCTACTGATACGCCTCCGTCTCCCCCACCATCTGTCTCTTTCTCTCTTCCTTTTTTCTTTTTTCCGTTCTTTTTTTTTCGTCTTCATTTTGTTTTTCTGTTGTTCTTTTTGATTTCATTTTTGATTCCATATGAACTCCTCATGTGTCCTCGCCCACGACAACATGCGATCCTCAACCACACCTCATCTTTTGTTTTCATCAATCAATCAATCGCTTGCCATTGATATCGATCATTAATCCATTCCTAATCGTTCAACGTTAATCGTTAATCGTCTGTGTTTGGCATACAACGCTCATACGCAACCGTTAATCGTTTGTGTTCGGCATTAATTGATCATCAACGGTCATCCGAAATCGCTCATCGTCTTCCATCGATCGTTAATCGTTAATCGTCGGTTTTTGAACTTATCACTTATCGCTCACTGGCCATTGTTAATCGTTTGTGCTCGCATAAATCGATCCCCGCCATTACGATTGATTGAATTATAAACACATTTATCGATCGCCTGGAAACGCTTTCAAAAAACACTCTCACACTACAATGTGAAACTGAAACAACAAAACGATTCTCTGTTTTCTTTTTTCTTTTACACAACAAACAAATAAACAAACAAACACGCATGCACACACACACACCAACCAACCAACCAACCAACCAAACAAACAACAAACAAACAAACAAACAAACACCAACAACAATTGCAACTTTCTTTGTCCGCTCATATGCGCTCTTTTCTCTGTGTGTGTCTCTCTCTCTCTCTCACTGTTTGTCTCTCTCACCACTATTGTACCGCACGTACCACAAAAATCTGAAAAAAAAAAACCAAAAACCGAAAAACACAACGCAATGTGTCTGCATCTCAAAAAATCAACAACAAATAAAAAACTAAAAAAAAAATCGATCGAATCGAAAAATGCTAAAAACAAAAAACATAGTTGGGACTCTCGTCCGCCGCCATGGAACGCAACAAGACTAAGGAACAATTGGAGGAGGAGAAGAAGATCTCGCTGTCGTTCCGCATCAAGCCCTTGGCCATCGAAGGCTTCGGCGAGGCCAAGCTGCGCGAGAAGGCCCAGGAGCTGTGGGAGCTCATCGTTAAATTGGAAACTGAGAAGTATGACTTGGAAGAAAGGCAGAAACGTCAGGACTACGATGTGAGTACCATGAAGCGAGCTAGCCTCGAAATCAAAGCTAATCCTCTCTAATTCCTCCAGTTGAAAGAGCTGAAGGAAAGACAGAAGCAACAGCTCAGGCACAAAGCCTTGAAGAAGGGTCTCGACCCGGAAGCTTTGACTGGCAAATACCCGGTGAGTTAGGGAATAGGTGAACCAGCGATACCAGGCACTCATCCACTGATTCCTCCCTTTGCAGCCCAAGATTCAAGTCGCCTCCAAATATGAGCGACGTGTGGATACACGCTCATACGACGACAAGAAGAAGCTCTTCGAGGGTGTAAGTATCGAGTATATCCTAACCATGCGGGGGTTCCTTTTGGCTGCTTAAAATCTCTGTAAAAATCTCTCAATATTATATGCACATATAGGGCTATAATACGGTCTATGCGGAAACCTTAGAAAAGACCTGGCAAGAAAGACAGGAAAGATTCACTCAGCGCACAAAATGTAAGCGTCCGGTGAATAAACGGACTCTCCTCGTCACGTGTCTTTATGCTTTCCCTATTATCACTATTATTTTATGTTTTTTTTTTTTGTGTGTCATAAACTATGTTTTCTAATTAATTTCACTGTACCGAAAGTACCGAGAGTACAGTCATGTCGTCCACCTTTTTCTATAGTCACAGGAAGTGTAGGAGCTTTGGGGTCATGCGATAGGAAACGACAGGATAAATCACCTAACGTCTACTCTTCTCTTGTCTCTTTCTATGTTCATGTAAACTATTTTTCATAATTGTGTCAACCGTACTTGTGTCTTGTGTGCTCTGCGTATCGAATAACAAACACCCATTAAATCACAAAAAAAAAAAAAAAAACACCAACACGTTCGCAAAAACACTGAAAACACACAGGGCTGGGATGAGATCAGCAAGGACTCGAACGAGAAGATCTGGAACGAGAAGAAGGAGCAATACACCGGCCGTCAAAAATGTATGTACTGTAGAGATGAGATCAGAACCGATCGTAGTATAGGGATTTGAGGCCTGGAAACACCAGAACCACATTAATCAAATTTGTTCATTGTCGTACTGTGTTCTTTGATTTAATATTTATTTTTTATTTTAATTTTCCATTTCTCGTTGATTTATGTGTTCCGAGTTTGAAAAAAAAAGCAAAACCCTTTTGGATTGCAAATTAATGGAGTGTTACTTTGTTTCCCAATAGCCAAACTGCCAAAGTGGTTCGGCGAGCGACCAGGCAAGAAGGCCGGTGAGCCCGAGACACCCGAGGGCGAGGAGGACGCCAAGGCCGACGAGGACATCGTTGAGGATGATGAGGAGGTCGAGGAGGAGGTCGCCGAGGAGGAGGAAGAGGAGGCCGAGGAGGATGAGGAGGAAGAGGAGGAGGAAGAGGAGGAGGAAGAGGAAGAGGAGGAGGAAGAGGAGGAGGAGGAAGAGGAGGAGGAGGAGGAGGAATAAACCAGTCCACAATCCACCACAATCCACCGTGTGGGCCCCCCCGGCCAACGGCGGAGCGAGCTCTCTCTTTCCTTCACAACTTTTTCGTAAAAACAAACACTACATTTAAATACCAAAGCCAAAACATTTTAATAAAAGTAAAAGAATGAACTAAATAGTTATGATGATTAGCTTATTCGCCCAACAACAACAACAAGAACAACAACGACAACAACATCAAAAAATACTTGCTATTCAAAAACCAAATTGAACTTCTTTTCTATTGAACTTATCGAATTGAAACCAAGAAATGTACGATTTCTTTCAAATAAAACATCAAATAACAACACCAATTAATAAGTCAAGAAAAACCACCAATCACCAACCAACAACCACCAACAACAACAAAAGCAAAAGAAACAATCAAGATATTAAAGTGTGTTTTATGGCATCTTATCTATGAACAATTCCCGTTGTTTGTGTGCATGTTTGTCTGTTTCGATCGGGTCTCCAAAAGGCTACGTATTCCAAGGGGCACCAAGCTATCCTTCACTTATTTCCTCCACTATTCAGATCTCACTTTGGGAGGGGCATTTTGGTTTTCAGCAGGCGTAAGTATTTTCAGGATTTTCAGATTTTTAAAATCGATTTCTAGGCTGGAATTTAAGGTAAGGAATAGTCTTTTTTTTTTTTAATTTCTGTTTAACTTTTATTGTTTCATCTTTTTGATTTTTATTCTTTATTCTTTGTGTTGTATAGTATATATATATATATAGTTATATAGATTTAGCTGTTGTTACAATATTGTACAATTGGCTTAGCCTACGAAATGCACACAAAAAATGTTGTCTTGCGATTAGAATTAATTCGTTTTCCATATTTTCTGTTTCGGATCTCTGCAGCGTACAGTTTTATGCATTTATTTATATATTATTATATTGTTTTTTTTTGTTTTTGTGGATTACATTTGCCTAAGTCATGGTTCCATTGGTTTGGGGGATAATGGGTGGTGGGTAGGAGGCGGTTTTCATACATTTAAAGTTATAGTTCCTTTGAGCTCTGATTGTCTGTCAGCTGCAAGTAGATCGTTAGTTTGACATTGGTGTTTTGGGTACAAATAAAAACCTTCCTAGCTGCAGCAATTCCACACACAAAAATGTACAATATAGATACATACTACCTATTCGGAGAGTTATACATACATACATACACGTTTCAAAATAAGACGAACAAAAAAACGGCGTCTTAAAAGCTAGCAAAAATAGTTTTCACATTCATATACATATAAATATTTGATGTATATATTTAGTTTACATATTAAAAATGCGTTTCACAATCAGAAAACTATCCATTGAACATGTCGCGCAGCTTCACTTCAGCCAAGTTTTATGGTTGTGACGCGCAGGGCGATTATAAACATTCTCTGTTCTCGGTTAGCGAGCAAGCATGATTTTCCGTTTCTCTCTTATTTATTGTCAGCAATTCTCATTTCTCAATAAATTAAATGTATAAAAGTAAATGGGCAAAGCTAAGGGCAAGTAAGTACATGAAATAGCTTTTTACCCCGGCCCACACCAGTTAGGACGGAGTGTGGGGGAGTCCCCTCGTCTGCCTTCCCTCTGTCTGCTACTAAAAATACGAAACGTAAGACTCGCTTCCAAATTAAATGGTCTACATATTCGGTTCTCTCTTAAAGAAATCACTTGGAATTTTAATTTCCCTACAAGTTTTAGCTGGTAACCATTTAAATCGGAAGTAAGTTTCCTTGAACCAGCAGTCAAAATAATGATTTTAGCTTGGCTAACTTGCTACTCTTCACATCCATACACATATACACTTTAAAATCTAGTATAACCCTGCAGTACCAGGAATTCCCAAGGATTTAAGACATTTCGAAAGGAAATTCCCGAGTATTTTCGGAAGGAAATTGTTCAGAGTGGGGAATTCGAAGTTCCTTTGTAATTTCCTTGGGAATTCCTCCAGAACATTCTCAATTTCAATAAATTCAGTCGGAATTCATTGGGATTTCGCCAGGACTTTGTTCCTTAAGGAATTCTGGTACTGCCAGGGATCTCTCTCATATAACATACATTTAGACATTCAGTTAAATGGTATACATTTATATTTATATTATTTTTTGTGAATTTATTTAGCTTTTAACTTTATTTTTTTTTTACATTCAGTCAATTCATTGCAACACAAAAAAAAAAAAAAAAAAAACACCAACAAAGTTTTTTCTAGTCTAAGTTCACGTCTTTTTTTCTATCATCAGCAGCAAATATTTCATATACATTACGATTATTGTTATTTAAACTAAACACCTTAAAAGCTCTTTCGTTAAAAAGTTTAACACGTTCTCTCAATAATTTGTCATCTTAGTGTTTGCAAACTATAAACAGTGCTTAACTTGGTAATTTTCAAATGTCCAGATATAAACCTACATAAAGAGTCGAGCGAGATTCCTTCCTTCTTTCTTCGTTTTTTTTTTGGTAAAAATTATAACATTTATATATGTATGTACACAATTAGAGATATATTCGTGAAAAGAACAGTGTAAGTTGTACAAAAATATCTAAACTGAGTAAAAGTGTATCGAGGAGGAAGTCTTCTTACACTTTTTTCCCTTCACTTCCCCTCGTGACATTTGAATAGTACAAAAAGAGCCCCGATTTTAGCCTAGAAAATGATAAAAAATTCCATTAAACTATTGAGAAGTCCCATTGGGCGAGCTTAGACCGTGTGATTGGCGTGATTAAGGTAGGTAGTGGGTAGGCATTGCAATTACCATTCGATGGAACAATCAATTTAATAATTAAGAGATATTAATGCGTAAATTAAATGAATATGGAATCGAAGTGGACGATATATATATAGTACATATCCCTGCAACTTGAAGTCGGCACTGTGCTAACATTTACCGTGTAGATGACTTTGGTAACATTTACACGTTGCCTATATACCGGCGGCTAATTCAATTCAAAATTGGTTTTTTCTCGTGTATCGTAATTGTTAGTATTATCGTTTATCCTTATCGTTAGCCAGTGTCCTTATCGGTTGCGGTATCGGTATCGGTCTCTCTCCCTTTTCCCCCCAGCTCGCCTCAGTGCTTGCCACGCGGCGGCAGTCTTATGGGTATGTGCGGATATCATGTATCCGCCATGGGGCCATTCTTGTTCTCGTTATTGTTGCCATTGCCATTGCCATTGCCATTGCTGTTGCTGTTGCTATTGCCATTCTGTAATGGCAGCTGCTTTATCGTAATGACATCCTTTGGCTTTTGATGCAACAATTCTTGTTCTTGTTCCGGTTCCGTTTCCCCTTCCCCCTCAATCTCCTGATGATGTTGATGCTGCTGCTGCTGCTGCTGCAGATGCTGCTGTTGCCGCTGTCTGTGTTGCTGTTGTTGTGGTTGTTGCTGTTGCTGTTGCTGTTCTGGCATAATTTTATTGACATTGTACTGATTATTGTTGGCGTCCTTATTGTTGTTGCTATTGTTGTTGTTGAACTCATCCTCGCTGGACATCTGCAGCACCTGCTTGGCCTTACTCTCCCACAACATGCGATTGGCCTTTAGCTGAAAAAAAATTTGTAAAATTTAAAATTTATAAAAAATGTAAAACGAAACAAATCAAAGCGCATTTTAGCCAGCTTCTCCCAGCTTTTGCTCATTTCGCTGATGGTTGAATAATTATGCCAGGCCCTCATGTATTCCGGATTCAACTAATTGTGCTACCACCACCATCATGGCATATGTCTGTTTGCCAGCACAGCTGCATAATGTGGCAGCTATAAACATTATCAAAAGGCGGCAACTTTGGGCACAACAAATTGTTGTTTAACTTTGTGACGCGGCAAAGCGTGGAAAACAACAAATTCCAGACATTCTTCAACGATCCCAAAGGGGAAAGTCTCTTGCTATGTTTTGTTTTAAATAGTTTTTCATTTTTTAATTAAATTAAATTTATATTAAAACTTAAATATATTTATTCATGCTGCTGTTTTCTCTATTTAGTTTTCATTTCTCTATATTTTTATTATTTTTTGATGCTTCCTTTTCAGAGAGTATACATATTTCGCTATTCCCACACCCAACGCTCGTTTTAAATTGCTGCATAAATATTAAATATGCAAATATGTTTAAAATATTAAATGTTTGCGGACACCTCGCGACCCGACGACCAAGCCGTCAATTAATTAAAATATTTGCCATTAACATAAATTAAGGAATACAATCAAATTGGCGGACTTTCAATTGATATTAATTGCATTGCCATGGAACTGGGGGAGCACGAAGAAGGATGGGCAACGGGGGTATAATGGCAATGGGATAACTGTCCTGTGGGATTAAGGCCGCCCGGTGGGGGTCAGGGTAGGTGTCACAGGAGTGGCCTGTCACGGTGCCGGGGATTGCGAAAAGTTGACTTAACTTTGCCCGGACATTTTCCGCCCCCCCTTGCATGCATGTATAAATTGCCACTTATGACATCAGAGGACCGGTTGGAGGCTAGCACCGGGCAACAGCGCGGAAACATTGCAATTTTAACTGTCAAACAGAAATTGCCCCAGTGACAGGCCAATAAAAACACGCAAAAATCCGGGACATCATCGACAAAAAAAAGTAAAGGAAATAAAAAAATAAACGTTGGGCTACAAAAAAACCGAGCTGCCAAGGTGCCAGCAAATCGAATCGTATGTACATTAATTGTGTATTTCCTTCACTCTCTGCCTAGCAAGTTTAAACTTTATGCCAAATAACACAAAATAATATTATTTAAATGGGAGGAAAGTATGTTCAAATCAAGGGAGGTTCTTGCTTTAGCAAAATTGTTTAAGTTGCAGTTGAAGTTGGGTACAAAAAGCATATATTTGAATACAAATTCTTATTTAATGAGTATATTTTAAGCAAATTAGCATTAAATTTAATAATAATTCTACATACTAAATCTAGTTTAAATATTTATCCATAATTTTATATAGTTTTTGGAAAAATTCTGCATTAAATTCTTTTAGAAAAGCGTTTTTGTCTTAGAGTTTATATGGTTCATAAGTCTGCATACCAAGTTTAAGGATTTTTTCAATTTCATTTTTTATAAATTTTTTTTTTCAATTTTAAAGATTTTAAAATTGCTGCACTTTTTGTTGATAATTTTTGGAGAATAAAACTAAATTATAAAAATGTATAGCTAAGCCAAAAAAGAATTCAATTCAATTTGGAAATTTTATTCTAAATTTAACGTAAATATTTCTATAAAAAAAAACTTTAAATATCTTTAACTCAGCCAAAAATGCATTAAATTCAATTCGAAAAGCGTTTTTTGTGTTAGTTTTTATAAGTTTCCGACCCTATAAAGTATATATATTCTTGATCAGCATCAATGGGGGAATCTTTCTAGATATGTCCGGAAGAAATCGATTTTTTGGCCATTTTTGCGAAATTTGATAAGGGGTTACATCATTAAAATTTTGGATTTTGATAAAAAATTGAATTTTCAAAATTTTTAAATGAAGTATGCAGATTTATTAACTGCAGAAAATCTTGCACAGAACAGTTTTCCGATTTTAAATTAATGCTTTTTTGGCCGAGTTATGATATTTTTAATTTAAAAAAAAATCAAGAAGTTTTTTAATATAAAAAATCATTTCCGACCCTATAAAGTATATATATTCTTGATCAGCATTAACATGCGAATCTTTCTAGACATGTCAGGAAGAAATCGATTTTTTGGCCATTTTTGCAAAATTTTATAAGGGGTTACATCATTAAAATTAGCAAAAATGACCAAAAATTTTGATTTCTTAAAATTTTAAATTTGGTATGCAGTTTTTTTAAATTAATAAAAACTAACACAAAACTGCTTTCCGAATCGAAACCTGCAAGGGTATACAAACTTTGGCTGGCCAAAGTTAGCTTTCTTTCTTGTTAAATATTATTTTAACAATGTAACCCCTTATAAAATTTTCAAAAAAATTGCTAAAATATTGTTTTCCTTGGGACATGGCTAAAACGATTCAGCTGTTGATGCTGATCAAGAATATATATGATTTCTAGGATTGGAAACGCTTCCTTCACTGATTTACAAGCTCCTGACTGAAATCATGATACCCTGCAAAAGGCATAAAAATGATCGAACTCCAGCACATTCTCTATGCATTTAATAAACTTTAAATTTCGCAGCATTCCTTATTCCTTTCCCTTTAAAAGACAACCCAAAGCAAACAGGGGAAAAACAAATATATAATGAAAAGGAAATAATAAAGGAAAATTAAGGCAGGGAGGTGATGAAAAAATCAACGGGGAGATAACTCAACTTGAGTTAACTCAACTCCACTCTACTCCACTCCACTCGAGTCGAGTCGCGCGGAGTAACGAGGAGTGGACTAATTAATTAGCAGCTAATTTAACGCATCGCTGCGCCGGACATAACTCAGCAGGATGCACTCGCAAACAGAGACGGGCGAAAAGGATGCGAAAAGGATGCTGCAGGGGACAAGGACTCTATTGGTCAGTAAAATTGGCCAAGTAAACCGAAAATTTCAATTAAATGTTAGCTGGAAAACTCTGTTGGCCAGCCGCAGGCGACGACACATAATATTTGAGTGGCTTAAATCAACAACAGAATAAACTGGCTCTGCAAATCCCTGGCCTGCACAGGACTATGAATATTAATTCCTTATAATTAATAGTTCATAATAAATGCATTCAAATTGCAAATTCAAGCAAATGCAGGCGCTTAATTGGTTTTTTATGCAAATTTAAGGCAGAAATTCATATTTAAAGCTATGTTTTTGAGGGCAGTTTGTATATTTATTTTAACTTTAGCTTCTGGCTTATTTATATAACTGGAAACTAGGGTTAATCTGCGACTTTGTTTGGCTTTTCAACAGCTTATAATATACTATATCTTCCCATAAATGTTTTTGTCTTTGCTCTGTCTACCTTGTATCTTTCTTTCTTCTTAAATTATATTTTGGGATTTGTTGCCCTCATGCATACATAAGCAGCAGCCCCCCCACATGAATCAAAGTTGCTGAAAAAAATAGCAATAAATAAAAACAAAATGTAAAATAAAAGCAGTAAATACAAAAAAATAAAGAGTTATCGCTGGGTGCAACCGACAAACGTGAAAAAAAACGAAGGCAAAGTGCAAAACACAAAACAAACAAACCAAAAGAAAGCACAAATCATCACACACAGAAAACAAAAAAGGGTGAAAATAAAAAATATATAAAAAAATAAAATAAATGAAGGTGGAATGCAATCCCACATAATATTCATCATTAATTTAGATAGCTTATTTTGAAGGTGTGTGTCGAGCTTGTTTTGCGTTTGACGGCCCATCTGGATGGCCGCGTTGCACCTTACCTTCGACGTGTTGTCCTGCACCCATGCATCTGGCTTACCATAGTCCGGCGGATTCGCGTACGGATCGTAGCCGAGCACGGACAGCATGGGCGCAATGTCGGCCATGTCGCGCACCACATCGCCCGGTATCTGGCCCACCCACTTGGACATGGCCTCCAGGTTCACCGGCTTGATCACTTGGTCCGAGGAGCGTTCCACCCTGAGTTTTTGTTTTTTTTTTTTTAATATGTTAAATTGTATTTTTTCTGTTCGTGCATGACGGGGCTTACTTGGAGAGGGGCACCCCATTGGGCTTGTTGATGAACTCCTCGTGATGCAGCACCGCATCGTTCCATGGCACGTCCAGGTATTTCAATATCTTGCGCATCCACTCCTCCGGATGCAGGACCAGCTGCTCATAGTAGACCTAACACACACAGATATATATATATATATTCCAGCATTAATTCGTTTAGCTGTCGTTTCGTTTAATTTCCTGCGCCAGCGGGCAGGCCATATCCCCCAGGCCAGGTTAATCTCCCATTGGATGGGGAGAGTCGGGTCGGTCAACATGATTTGGGCTGAACCCTAGCACTCACCATCATGCAGCGGTCCTTGCCCATGTCCCGGCACTGCTCGTGCATCACCTCGATGGCGTGGTTCCACTTCTGCATGCACTGGCGGTAGCTGCTCAAATCGAAACCGGTGATTGTCACCTTGCGCGATATAATCGAATGAACGGTCGCCCGACCGTCGCGCACCATGAATAGGAATTTTGCCTGTAACAAACGGGGAGTGGAAAAAAAGCACCAAAGCGGGTTGAGTGAGTGCACCGAGAAAAGTTATTTATATAGAAAATAAAAGAATAAATTATCGAGTGTCAAAAATATACGAATTTTTTGGAAGTGTGCCAGAAATCCAGCATTTAAAAAAAGCCCCGGGAAATCTGTATTAAATATAGTTTTTGCTTATAAATTGTTTTGGTTTTCCCACAAATTTTCTATATATTTTTTTTCTATATTAAATTAAGAAACTCCTCAAACATTTATATCATTTAAAATCAAATTGAATAGGATTTTCTCTGGCATATGGTGATAAATTAAATTTGTAAAGCTTTATTGGTCTCTCTGTATAAAAAAGGGGAGAGAATGTGTGCCAGGATGGGTGCTGATGTGTGCTTGGGGAAACTGCATGTTAGATGGGAGCTGTGCTAGTGGTGCTTACGTTCGGAAATAGCTCGATGACATAGGAACCCATTTTCAGCGTCAGCGGATCCTTGTTGCATAAGCGCGGCGCCGGCTCGCCATGCTTGGCGATGATTTCCAGACAGAACTGTGCAATGGCACTGTTCATGACCTCCTTGGTGATGCCGGCCTCCTGCAGGCGCAGCGATTCCTTCTCCGATTTGAGCCAGTGCGAGCGGAGTTGCAGGATGCGTGGAATGACGCGGGTTTCCTGACCGCAGCTAAATGAAAAAACAAAATTAAATGTATATAAATTAAGCCTCTACAATAGTAAATTTAAAAATACTATTAAAAAGCAAGTAGAGAAAGTAGAAATAAGTGCCTCAAGGCACTTTTTGGGTCCTGAAGGAATAACATATTCTCCTTTAAAATGAAATTAAAACGTTCGTATAGTGGCAGCCCCATCTAATATCCTACTTTGATTTCGCAACACACGACAGGACACACACACAGGAGATTCAGGAGGCACCACATCATCCAACCCAGGCAACCATCCCTCCTGTAGTGCAATCGACAAAATGAAAAAGGCATGCCATCCGGCTGGGGCTCTTTAGCGTTCCCGTTACCGTTACCGTTACCATTCTACATGTACACCATGGAGAAAGAGAGCCCCGCCTGGAGCGCCCCCATCGTGCATAACTCTCATTTGGTTGCGCTCCACTCCGATTTCCCTTTTTCCCTTTTACCATTTTCCACTTTTAACTGCACAACCGAAGCCACTGAACTATGAAGGGCTTCAAACGCCCGCGAAGCAATGCCTGGCGGCGGTACCGCACGGCGTGAGCTTCTATTCCCAAGTACCTGTTCCGTCTTGTCCTAGTTGTAACTTTAAGTGTATTATAGTTGATTAGTATTGTAAGATGGAATAAAAATAATTGGAATACAAAAAAAAAAAACACACAAAAATGACTGCCTGATTGCGTAAATTATCATAAATATCTCACACGGCAATTGAAAAACCAGAGGAGAACCCTAAAGGTAGGGTAATCAAGGTAAATTAAAGCTCTGCTCCAACTATTTCTATCTGGAAATGGAAAATGCCTGGAGGTCAGTGTAATCAGGGGGTGATTTAAGGAGCTAATTTACTCTCGAGAAAATGAGTTCTAGATTAAAAAGTTTCTGGAAAAACTCATTTAAATGCCTTGGCAAATTCCACAAAAAGTGTTTCCTTTTAGTTCTCAGCACCCGGCCACAACTTGTTATCGCTGCTGCTTTTTTAAAAAAATAAAGCTTAAAATACACAAATGTGTATTTATCTAACCTTTAAATTCATTTCCCCTTAGAGGAACACCTTTCCAGTGCTTCCAATTCCCGGATGACGACACCAGTCCAACCCTTCCTGGAGGAGCCCTAATCGGGGGATAACCACTTTATCTAGCCTCAGCCAATTACATTTGTTCGCACCTCGATCCGGATCGCACGCTGTGCGCCCCACACGAATCCCACAAAGCTGTTTCGGGGCTTAACCAGGACTCAATTAGTTGGTGCCAAGTCCAAATGCAAACTGCTACAAATACTAAACCAGATATAATCGGGGCGGGCGGGGCCTGCAAGTGGGTCGAAGCGGGGGTGACGGTGGTGACCTACTCTACTCTACATACATACATACCACCGGGAAACTTTTACGCTTTTCAGAGTCCTGCCATGGCGAACAAAGGGCGGGAGGGTACGGATGCATGGAGGAGGAAGAGGACCCAAAACCTATTCTGTAACTAAAATCAGTGGGGTCCTTGAAGGAAGGGGGGAATGGGGGAATGGGGCGGTTTTTAAACAGCGGAAATTGCGCTGTGCTCAGCCATCAGAAAAAGCGACCCTGACATCCAACATCCAGCAGCAAGCTCCCAGGATACGGGATACGGGATACAGGATACAGGATAGGCCACGCGATTAAAATCGCGAAAGAAAGGCAAATTGTTAATAAAATAAGCGGCAAAAAGAAAGGATTTAAGTTTGCCCATTTCTCATTTTTGAATTGTGCAAAAATTCTCTTGG
Organism: Drosophila kikkawai; assembly: GCF_030179895.1. Lineage (NCBI taxonomy): Eukaryota > Metazoa > Arthropoda > Insecta > Diptera > Drosophilidae > Drosophila > Drosophila kikkawai. The sequence continues at coordinate 16,680,437 of NC_091733.1, read as the reverse complement.
CTAATTACTCATGCGTAAGGGAAACTAAGCAAATTATAATACACGAGTGTAAAAGAGATAAAAGGGAACACTGGGAACAGGATCACTCACAACAGATACTGGGATACAGCCAAGGCAGACCCCCCCTAAAAATATACATATTAAAATTGCCAAAGGCGAAACGAAATACATATCAAATTCGGGCAGGAGGTTGGGTTGCTGCGAGGCAAAAAATGAATGCATTAAAATTTACAACATTCCATGACCCCATAGAGACGGCGCGGCAAGGAGCAAAGGAAATACACTTTTTGTGGCAGGAACCGAAAACGGAAATCATTTGAAATTGGAATGTTATTGAAAATATGCTTAAATTTATGTATAAGTAGGGAGAGTGTGAAATCAGCTTGGCAGCTTAAAGTTACAGTAAGGCTTTAATCTTTAAAATATTTTTATCGATAAGCTTCTACATGGAAGAGGGTAGGGCTAACGATAAACCGATAGTTATCGGTAGGCAAAAATCGCTCATTTAGTATTCTACAGTAAGTATGAAGTTAACTAACTAAATTGACATATTCTACTTCAAATTATTAAAGTTACATTAATGCTTAAGGCTTAAAATTATTCTTGTCGATAAGCTTTTACATATCGCTTCTACTGCCAACGATAAAGCTACATTTATTGATAGGCAATTGCTCTTTAACTGTTTTACAGTGTTGTTTTAATCCTGCAAATATTTTAAAGCCTATAAATGCTAAGAATGCTTGCTAGGAAACCGATTAAAGTCTTGAGAAGCAGCCCTCAAACCTATGTTCAATGGTCTATGAATTGGTTGTGATATCCCATAGACTTTGTCACAACCCAAGGGAAGTGGTATATTCCATACGCCATGGAGTTTACACCCCCCAAAACCAATCCCAATCCCAAACGCATTGTGGGAGACAATCAAATCGAACAGTAACCGACAGGGATAAGGGTATAGCGGGGTGGGGGCATTATCCTGTTACTGTTCGAAGGAGAACTTACCGCACATCGGGATGGGCATCCAGCATGGCGCGCATCAAAGTCGTCCCAGATCTGGGCACGCCGCCTATGAATATTAATGGCATCTCACGGTTGTATGAATAAACGCGTTGATTGTCATCTGTGAGGTATTTCTGAACGTGTCCGTAGTATCCGTGGCCGTGTCCGTGTTCGTGTCCGGGTTTTCGCATCCGTATCCGAGAGAGCGAGAGCGAAAGATGGGCGAGAGAAAAGAAACGGGGTGGAGACAACAAAATTAAATTAGAAAAAGTTGCATGGCATGGCTCTTGGTGGCGTCGGTGATGATTATGATAATGATGATGGCTACCAGGATGGGCATGGGCGCTTGTGGGTTACACACACACACACACACATATATATAGAGTACAGATATAGGGCAGGTTGGATGGATGGATGGATGGTTGAGTAAGCGCAGGTGTTAACGCCTCCAGGGGCATTAGCGTCAAAACGAATGAAAAGTGAGAGCGCCAGACGACACAGGTGATGGGCATTACTAAAAATAGAACCCAACTATCCATATGGAACCGAACTCACAAGACTAATCCCTCTGATAACTAGACAAACCTTATCTGGGCAACAACTCCTGGCAAGTCGAACGATATTCATAAATCATACACAATTAATGAGGGCAGCGATAAGTTGGCCTTTTATCTAATCAGAAACAACATTTCAACTGATAAATAAAAGTAAACAAATCACGGGCATTTCTTTAGCTTTGAATGTGGCAAAAGCTGCCTGGATTGTGAGCACTTAAAAGCATTCATTACATTCCCCTAGATCGCCCATAATTAGGGTCACAGAATCCTACGGAATTAAAGTCTCCATTCATGGGTAAAACCAAAGATTGCTAATGCTCTGCGAGAATGATTTGGCTACACACATCCGCTCCCATCCACCCCTGTCCCTGGGGTGCATTGTCTTTCGTGTGGAGTCATCTCCTCTGGCCGCAGTTTCGATTTCCTCTACCATCCTAAGCTGCTTATGGCCTTTCGATATTCCCAATGCTAATCAATGGATTCCCCCACTCTATTCGCTCGGGCACGCTGACCCCCCACCCTCCTTCTTCAACTCCAACGAGACCATTTTGGTCTCGACTAATGTTTACAAAATAGTGTTCGGTCATCCGATAACCAGTTAAATTCCCTCAATGACTTTTGCTTTGGGTTTGCGTGCGTGTGCGGTTGGATTTCCATGGGTAGTGGATAGTGGATAGCAAGGACTTTCAGCTGTGCTCAGCCAATATGAAATTAGTTATCCTGCTTTTCGGTTCCACCTTCATGATTTCTTTTCTCTCTTGATTTATCGCCGCAAATGTTTTGTTGTTTGGTTGAGGGGGGGTGGTCACCGGGAAGAACCCAACCGAAATGTTAACTAAATACTTTAGGATGTAAACTTTTTGTAACCATAAACCTAAGGGTATTGCGAGCTATAAACATAATGTTTCTTCTCTATAAAGATGCACTCTTTAACTGCATCTTTTTCCTACTGCTAACGTAGATTCACGAGGAAACACATCAACTTTAACAATTAATGATGAAATTTTTATTGAATAAATACCTAAAAACATCCTATCTATCCCCAAGAAATTTACTAAAAATATGTAAACCACATTAAGTATGCTAAGAAATATTAGGAAATAAATTCAATAAATTTAATATTCTTTAAAAAAGGAAAGCCGAAGAAATCTGTCAAGACTTGATTGCTTCGCGTTTGATTAAATTTAAATATTTTTATCCCTGGACTAGCAATGGCAAGGATCAAGATGAAGATGTCTCGGGGCAATATGTGTGTGTGATTTTTTTTTTTTGGGAGATTTTTCTGGGTACAAGGTACAAGGGGAACGTACACAGGACATAGACGAAACACACAGATTGGGTGTTCGATTTTTGGGGTACATACCTCGACGCGAACCATTTGGGAGCTGAGCTCGCTGGCGGCATCCACCTTGAAGAGGCACTGGGGCCGCAGCTCGGTGAATTTGAATAGGAACATAGTGATGACAATGATGCCGAAGAGCACCCACAGGGTGACCTTCTTGTTCCGATATGGCAGTCGCATTTTGGAAAGTATAAAGGTGTCTCACCGGCGGCTAACTGGTTTTTGATTTTGGCGATATATTCTCTAGCCTGTGGCTGACTCCTCCTGGCTTCCGCCTCCTCTGGTCTCCCTTCTCTCTCTCTATCTGTGGCTCGACGTTTGCCCAAAGCTTAAATATGTAAATTGGTTTTCTTGAGGTCCTCAAAGCAGAGTTGTTTTGGCTTTGGCTTTTGCTGTAGTGGCTTGTCCTGTTTGCGGAGGATGTGGCGTGGGTGTGGGTGTGTGGATGCGGATGCGGGGGTGTCCTTAGAGCTGGTGCTCCTGATTTGTTGGCGGCTTGGTGGTGCCACCACAATAACTCCGTCTACGGCCACCGCTGTGCTCGTCCTGGTGGTCCTGTTCCTGCTGGCCCTGTTCCGGCTTGTGTTCTGCTCTATGTTCCTGGGTCTGGGTCTGGGTCTTGGTCTGATTATGGTTATGGTACTGGTTCTGGTCTTGCTGCTGCTCCTGCTTGTGACGTTGATTGCTTTGCATTGCCTCGCCTTTGTTTGCTCCTTTTCGGCCAGCCAGCAGCAGCAGCAACTCGGCGTGGCCAACACAATGCAACGGAATCCTGGCAGCTGCTGGACCCTTGTTTATCGCGCTACTCTTCGCCTTCCGTTTATTGCATTTTTACAGAGAAATATATATATACAAATATATAGATTCAGGGACCCTGGAACGGAAAAAGCAAAGGCTACGTTAGCCAAAGCATATTTGAAGGCTTTTCCCACGAATTATTGTGGGCAAAGTTTTTAATGTTTTCGTGATTATTTTTATCACTGGGTAAGAAAACTCCTAAGATCATGGGTTATTGATTAATTTAACTGGAAACTAGACTAGTCTGCCAGGTTGCTGTGATACCTGCCTGGGTTTCCTTTCTCCTTTGGAGGAATCTCTTTCGAAAGGTTCGAACGCTCACTGAACTGCAACTTGCAGTGCCCGCCACTCGACATTCGACACTCGACTGACTGACTGACTGACTGACTGGCAAACTCAAGTGACTACGCACCTTTTGTTGCCTGGGGTTTTCCTAGCCGACTTTTCCTTCGGTGTCAGTGCAGTTGCTGAAGATGTTTGCTCAGTTGTTGACGAAGAGCTGCCAGCCCAGCGACTTAATGAGCCGAAATGCACAATAGACGGGTACCAAAGTCAGGGATATAAACACGTAATAGCTCCAATCGCCGGTTATTTCCTCCGTCATACCTGCAAATAAAACGAAACAAGAGACATGAGCACAATATTTATCACTTTACATCACTTACATATACGGAAAATACAAGGGGAAAATGGAAAAAGTGCAAACACTATTCTCCCGGCGTATGATATATTTGATTAGAAATCATCTGCGATACATTTGTTCGTTCGTCGTTCCTTCCTTTTCAATATGACATATGTATGAACGTGACTCTCAAGGGGGTCGGTCTTGGGTTGGAAAGGAGAGCGAGCTGCATAAGCGGCTTACACACACACACATAAGACATTTACCAGCAGTTTTCCCAGAGCCCAAGTGCCATATGTCAAAAGATCTATTTGTATCCATGAAATAACAATGAAAGCAAATGCTTTGCTTGCCAAATACCCAATTGTTTAATGTTCTTTTTACCCTATTTTATATGCATATATATAAAAAAACGTCTTGTATACCACTTTATGCCCTTGTAAAATGGCATCAGACATCCCCAAAATTAATATCAACTCGGCCAAGTTTGACTGTAATTGCCAGGCTTCCTGCTGGTGCCATGAAAATCCTCCAAACTACCAGCGGAGGGGGCCTTGGAGTGCATATGAGTTTCAGGCGACATTCGTCACTGGGTTTTCCCTCCGGAGCAGGAAAATCGGTAGTGGGAAGAGAAGTTGGGGATTGGATGGGATAGTAGTGAGTGGCCGTAGCACTCTTGACAACTGCCAACTGCCAAGTCCCCGGCAACTCTCTCAAGTGCGGCCGACGTGTCAGATGCTCGAGTACTTATAATTCCTTTAAATTCTCAACTTTCCCGGCTCTCCTCCGACATATGAGCGGACAAGTGGAAAAGCTGGGAGGGGGGTTGGGGAGGGGTGATAGACACAGGAGCACTGTACACAGAGCAGATAGCGAGTGAAAGAGTTGGCCAGGTTAGATGCCAGATAGCAAGGTTGCTCAAAAGAAACACTTTCCAGGGGAAGAGGATGGAGCAAACAACTTTAAAGTCATTTCATAAAATTTATTAAAGTATATTTATAATTGGTTATATTAGGGAATAAATATTTGGCTCAAAGTGACAGCTGTTATAGCTAATTACCCAAAGTCAGCTGACTTAAATCGTTTTACTATTTGTGGTTTTTGCTGGCTTAAACTAAAATATAATAACTTTTGACAAGCCACTTGTTGTCGTAAATACAATTTGTTGCCGGACTGCATATGACGTTGAAACTCTTTTTCATATTTTCATTTTCATTTTCATTTACATTAATTCCATTGCATTTGCCAAGGACAATAAACGAGAGTAAACTTTTGCCATTTTCGCAAAAACTTTAATTAATTTAAGATGTCGAATTATTTGTTGAAAAAAGAAACCACACACACACAGACACACACTCGTACAGAGAACTTTCCGCCAATCATTTCCATTTGTGTGTGTGTGTGCCTGTGCGTGACGAGTTTTCGCAGCTTTCGTCACTGGGCTGGAAACCTCAGAAACTATTTTCCTTTTGGCCAAGCGAAAACTTTCAAGAAGCTGGCAATTTGTCGACGTTGTGCCCGGGAGTTTCCTTTTGGTTCTACAATTTTTCATGGCCTTCCTTTTGGCTCCTCTTGTCTTTTCCTAGGAATTTATTACACCTTTGGGCTGGCCTCTCCCGTTTTACTAAATTACACATGCACTTTTTCTTTCCGATATCTGATCTTGGAGACTTGTGCTCCAAATACACAAAAGAACGTCTTAAATAAATAAAAGGAACTAGGGAAAAACAGTGCAAGAATATCTTTATAAGCGCTTTGATCAAATAAGAGTAACTGGGTAATCGACTTTGGGTTTCTTTATATGTACATTCATCATCCCAGTGGGGCTTCAGTTCTTTACTCGATTCTTTTTCTGAGCCGCATACTCGTATTGCTTTTTATTGACCTTCATTTTCTGCCACAATATCATAAGGCCCTTCAAGCTAAAGCCCAGGATAGCCACAAGGGCAGCAATGTTTTTATAATCGAATTGAGTTGATGGTTGGACAGCATCCACATGGGGAGAGACAGCTTCCAGATCAGGAGCAGGCGATCCGGAAAGCTCCGACATTATAGAAGGGAGACTCGACTTGGCTTAGATCACTTCCTTGAATTCAAAACCTAATGAGATTCATCATTATTATAATATTATATCTGGGTGGAATATTTTGTTATAATTTTAAATTGGTGGCTAAACAATTTAAGAAAGAATTTTTGCACCGTGTCGAGGCATGCAAAGTGTATTTGCACATATGACAGGGAGACCCCTCAAGGACCTCTGCTTGGTGCTTGTGCTTCCCGGAATTCCCTGCTTTGCTGCTGCTGCTGCTGCTTTTTGGTATGTCGAAAAGTTGATATTAAAAAAATAAATAAAAAATAGAAATTCCTTTTTGGCCATATTTTGTGCATGCTAAAATTGTGGCTTATATATTTTACCACCCATCCTGGGAGCCCAAATGGCTGCCGAAAAGTTTTCAGAGCAAAGTTGCTAGAGCCGCATTTCTCCTATTTTTCACTAGAGAAAGGGGGGAGGGAAAAAAGCAAGTTGAATTTTTGTTTGAAGAGGTGTTGTTGTTTGCTTTTTTTATTTAACATGTGTGCCTGTTGTTGTTGTTGTTGTTGTTGCTGCTGCTGGCCAACAAGAAACATTCACACTCGGCATCGTCGCTCTAGTTTTTCAGCCTTCGTTGTTTGGTTGTTTTGGCTCAAGTGTCGGTTAAGGTCTTGTAAAAATTAATAAGCGTGTAAATTTTATTGTAATGCCACACACACACACACCTACATACACACACCCACCCAGAACGTATTAAATTGTTTATGGATATGACGAGTCTCTCCTACTTTACTTTATGGGTCTCTGTGCTATTTATTTCCAGCAACTGATGCCTTTGTTCTTCTTATGCTCAACTTGAGCTTAATGGGGTTTTGTTTTCGGAACTTCCACTTCCGCACAGTTGTTTTTAAATGCAAAAAATGCGAAAATAAAATGTACACATTTTTTAAATAAGTTATAATAGTTTCAAAATCCAATTACCAGTGTATAATATAATCTTCTCTTTTACCTAAATTTTATTCAAGTCAAAAACTTTAAATTGGTCCCACTGTGCCGTACAAATAGCCTGGCGCTAGTTCACACGCTTGTTGCGCCCACTGTCTTCTCCGTCTTTTGTTTCAGGCGGAAAAGCGGGCAAAAAAATGGAAAGAAAATCTGCATAAATAATGTTGAGCCACGCTTTCTGCGGGAAGTGTTGATGATTTGATGGAAAATTCCGAAACTAAAGCGCGCAAAGTGCGAAAACAAAACGCTCTAGCTTAAGCACCGTTAGAAAGGCGGATGGAAAAGTGGGGCTGCGGGTGGGTAGAGTGCGCGTTCCACCCACCGAGGCGTGGGCATTCTATTTTTTTTTTTTTTTTTTTTCAGACGAAACGTGGCTCTCCACGGCCGGCGCGAGAGTTTATTATTTAGCAAACTGACTCCGTGGCGACATTTGGCTCATTTATCAGGGGAAAGCACGTCACGTTGTGATATTATAAATTACTTTAGACAATATGCAGCCCCCCCCAGTGTGGGTCTTACTTGGGCTCCAGTGGTACTGCACAGCTCCTCCTGAATACCCTTGAAAGGTCCAATAAACAGCTAAGCTCACAGCTGGAGTTACTTCCAGGATGTTTGGTAGCTAACTAAATATTTAAAACAATGTTAGAAGTTAGTTGAACCGATGACTAGATTCAATTTATCACCTATTTTATGTCAAGCTGAATTTACAGCCTTTTTTCGGAGGCTTGAAAGCTTAATGAAATATTTTTAAAAGCCATTAAATAACAACGTTTGAACTGGTGACTAGATTAAAGTTATTATCATATATTTTACCCAAAGGTTTTCCTGGAAAATCCGATATTTTTCATATTTTTAAACATGACCCCTTTACATAACTCTGCAGAACTCACAGACTCCTTCTGTGTTTGTTTGGAAAATGTGTTAATTAAAACTTAACGTCTGATCGCGTTACACACGAAACATCACCGGAGCACACACGTACACGTACGGAAAAAAGCTGGCTAGAAATGTGCCCGAGAAAGTCGAGATAAAAAATGTTATAATTCAATTTGTGTTATGTCAACTGCTGTATAAATACAGTCAGAAGCAGGCAAAGAAGCTGTTAAAAGGGGGAAGCTGGCTTGGGGCTCCATTCAGCTGTGAAATCATTGATGACAAGTGCATTGACCTTGTCTGCCACAGATTACGAGAAGTCCTGGTTAAAGATTTGCAATGCAATTCCTTTGATTCTGAATTTGAATATATAATTTAAGCATCAGTGCACAGTCGTAGTTTGTTTGTAATTAACAGCAGCCAGGCCAGAGCCTGAGGCTTTCTTTCAACAAAATACAATTAAATTCCGTAGGGAAAAGGAAACCTTTTAAGCCTTGATTAAACTACACTAGGACTCTTCCTTAGGATAGTACATTGTGTGCTGTCCCAACATTCTGGTTGTATTTGTGTGAAAAGTTCGATGCTTCAATAAATTGACAATTAAAACCAAACCTAATTAACACCCCCAGATGGTAAGAAGTCAATGAACCTAAAAACTTTTCTGATGACAACAATAACAGCAATAAAATAGAAAGCAGAAAAAAACCAAAGGGAGGCTCTTATCGATGGATCGATTGAAATGCGAGCCAATCAAGTGACTTTGACATTGTGAAACAATTTAAACAAATGTTACAATGTACACAAAATATGTATAGTGAAAACAAACAAAAGTGAATCCGGGAATTGCATTCAAATTGGCAGCAAGGTTTTTTTTTGCTGAGGAAAGCGCAATAAACTGATAAGCGCTTGAAAAGAGTTTTTATTTTGTTTCAGATTAATTGCACTGGGAAAAAACAAAGTAATTATTTAAGCAGAGAAAAAATAGAATTTAAGCATTTATTTAATTTATTTATGTCTTATGCTAAATTAAAATGCCACCTTTTGTTTATTATTAATTTTGTGTGGAATACTATTAACCCCATTTTGTGGCTTTTACTTTTTCAGTGTGTCTTCTTTTGCTTTTTTAATTTAAATATATTTGTATATTTGATTTAATTCTAAATAAATATGCATTGAATACCAAAACAGAAAATGTAAATATTTAGAGGGAAACTGTTATTATTTAGTCAAAAATAATAAAGGCATAGAGTCTGGTATTTAAAATAATACAAATAATATTTAAGGCAAGATCTTTAAATACATTTTAAAATAAATCAAGTTTAAAAAAATGCTAAAATTAACTTCTCTTCGCTGGCTTTCTTTCTTCGCTGCTCTCTTTTACAGAAGATTTGCAAAAGGGCTTACGTGTCCAGTTGAAGATTTTGGTTAGAGGCCATTAAAGGTTCTTTTTTTTTTATCAAAATGGCCCAACTTTTAATGGAGCCAAGAAGTTTCCTTCTTTCCTTACCGGCTTTCCCCGATTTTTCTCATACTTTGCTGAGGCAATTGTGCAATTGCGAAGGCTCCCTTTCCCAGAAAAAAAGCAGCCGAAAAAACTTGCTTCCTTTTTTGGAGGCCACATCGTCAAGAATTTTTGTTTTTTTTTTGTATTTTTTTTTTTGGCCAGCTCAGAACAAACAGTCAACGTAGCGTGTCGCCCTTTGCATATTTGCCTTAATTTTCAGTTTCATATTCAGTTCGTTTTATTTCTTTCCGGCCTTTAATGGCCAGCGATTTGGGTAAATGAGAAAAAATGCTGATAGGCCAAGTTAATATGAATGAATGATGATAAATGCGCAATGTTTTTTGTTCATAATTAATATTTTGTTACTGTTTTGTTCCGGCTGAAAGTGCCATTAATGAAAACGAACAGAGGGTCACGTTCAACAACAAAAAACGGGAAATTTACAAAAAATGAGTTGGAAAATCAACGAATTGAATACAACTTGACCCAGAAATCAACAGGTTTTTGGGGGTGGATATTTTGAGTTTGGAAAATACAACTTTTAAAACATGAAAATGTATCTCTAAGTTATATAAAAAATAAAGGAAATTTGAAATATCCTTTTACCAACACAGAGGGAAAAAGTGAGTAACATTTAGGGACTTTGCACTGAGAGAATATGGACGGACATCTATGACTTTCGGTTACCTAACTCCCCTCAGATGTTTGGAGCGTATACTAATCAAGGTGACCTTTAGCTTTTTTTACTTTAACCACTTTTACGCATGACATTTATGCCTAATAAATAATATACCCAAGTTAATAAAAACTGCTAGGCAAATGTAAAACCAATTTTTAATATGAAAATCTCTCAATTGCCTGACCCCAACCAATTTCAAAAGAGGATTCACACCTCAATACCCCTCCATCTGCTGTCATACTGTGGTGCCTTTGCTTCTCGAGAACTTCCACATGCAAAAAGGGCCTGCTGAGAGGGCTCAGGCCCAGCCCAGGTGAGTGTGACAGAGTTATAGAGTTCGATGGGAACACGTATACCTGGCCGTTCAGGCATGGCAATCTGAGCGTGACGAATAATGATTTCACATCACTCCCCAAGGGGGAATGGAAATAGGGGGGAAACTTTAAAACGAAGACGGTTTTTCTTTTGAGAAAAAATAAGTGTGTGTTGAATGGATGAATTTGAAATTTGCATTTAGTTGGCTTATTGAGTTTGCATCTGTATCTGTCGTGCTTGTCGCTCTTTTAAAGAAAATCCAAAGACTAATTTCATTTGGCTGCAGTTTTGCCCGAAAGCACAGAGGAGTCGTCATTGAAAGACGAAAAGGGGGGTTGGAAAAATTAAGAGGGGTTTTGCTCACAAGAAGGCAAAGTGAGGAGAAAAGCTGGAATAAACAAGCCAGAAGAATATCCAAATTGTGTGCAAAAGGATTTCCCATTTTGAAATATAGTTTTTAAACATAAAAACTAGGTTATATCTCAAGTGTACTTGGCGTATGTGCCCTGTGATATGGGCACTTGGACAGCAACACTTTTGGGCCACTTGTTTCTCGAAATTGAAAACCATGAGGCGCATTTAAAGAGATGAAGTGACAACTGGCATACTGATGACAACACACACACACACTCACACACACAGCCCAAGAGGGCAGGGTGGGCAGGGAGGGGCACTGTAAGTGTGTGGGGATCCTATAAATATAACAAGTGCCAAGAAATATGTACATAAATAAGCCACCAGAGCGGGTCGTACTGTGTGAGGCAGATGCAGATACAGTGGTGACTCTTAGAATAGCTTTTAGTTAATTAATTTTAGTAGATTTATTAATTTAATTTGTTTTTAAATTATTTAGTTTAAAAAATACTGTGGGAGAAGAGTAGAAATTTAAGGTTTCTCAAAGCTTTGAGTTTCAAATAATTAATTAAAAAAAAATATATATATTCGATAATATAAATTTTATAATATTTTTTAATAGTTTTAATATAGTTAAATATTTTTTATATTATTTTAATATATATATTTCATAATAAATATTTTTAAAACAATAAAAGTTTATCTGGATACTAGCTTGCATGCTTTACATCTATAATTTCAGCTAAGCATAGTTTGAAAATGTATTCCAGTTGTTTTTTGCAGTGTATAAGAGTCTTTTACTTATATTTTGGTGGGCGGTATCATCATTATTATAAAAAAAAACAGCTGATAAGGAGAATTGATGTAGTTTCTCTCTTCTAAACTTTAATTAGGTTTGAAAAAGTTGTAGTTTCATTTAACGGGGTTCCACTGCACCGCTTTTGTTTGCTGTTCGCTGCTTCAGTTTCTGCCGCTGCGTTTCTGTAATTCTGGATTTCTGGTTTTCAGCATTTTGTGCATTTTCTGCACTTCCAGGTGCTGCGACTAATTGTTGCTTTTGCCGGGGACAAAAAAAAAATATATATGGAAACGGAGGCCACGAAGAGGAGCCACAAAGAGTGGGAATAAACAAGACTGGAAAATGGGGTTCAAAGGGGCGAATGGGAGCAGCCAGACAGGATGCGAAGGACTTGTTCGCGGACTGGCTGTGAAAAGTGCAACAAACTTTTACAAAATAAAACGAAAATCTAGCCCAAAGGCAAAAGGGGGGCGTGGCAAATGATGCGCTTCCTTCTGCAACTTCAAATCACATAAAAACCACCGCAGCTGGAGGAGACTCTCATGTGGAAAAGAGCGCGAAAAAAAGGAGGAACTTTATTGAAATTGAAGCACTCTCATTAGGAGGAACAAAAGTTGCAGGACTCGAACGAGCAGGACAAGAACCAATACAGAAAAGCAGAGCTACAAAAAGGAGCAGCAAAAGTAAAGTTCCGATTTTGATTAAGGACAAAAAAAGCATATGGAAGGCATGAGGTTCCTATAAACTTTCCTTTGCTCTGGGTTCTTTTGTAGACCCAGAGCACCCGAGGGTCCTTAAGGGTTTTTTTGGTTACGAAGCTTGTACAGATCATAAACTTTGCCACGCTTACATTTTCTGGGAAATAATTTTAATTACTTTTTGGCCAAAATTATTAACAATTTCTAAGAACACTTAATGAGCCATAAAAACATCAATACCCGGAATTTTACATTATGTAGATTAGACAACTTTCTAAATGAGAAGTTTTTTCAAACAGAAGATTTTCATATCGTTCTCCCAGTGTATATGGGCTCTTCTAATCACAATTACACGTTCTTTAACACATCGAAATGTACACACGTTGCAAGGGACTCCAGTTTTTGGGGGGGGGGGGAGGGAAAAGAAGCCCTAATCAAAGACAGTAATCACTCGGCCCAGCCAGTGTGTTCAGATAACGGAAATTAGGGGTTATACAAATACATTAATTAGGCGGTATATTTACTTGATTTGTTGTTGCCGCTGCGGCAGGTTCATTAATCATTTTCCTATCGGTGGAAAGCAACAACAAGTACCGCTGGGGCGCTCTCCCGATCCCGCTCGCACTCTCGCTTGTTATTGTTGCTGTTTCGTGTCACCAAAAAAAAAAGGAGCTGCTTTGTTGTTATTATGGTGTTTGCACTTGTTGTATTTTATCTTCACGCAAACAAACAAACAAACGGGCACGCACACACCTGCACGGCTTCGCACTGTAAACAAATGCACACACGTCGTTTTGGCTCTTGCAAAATGTTTCGCGGAAAAAACAAATAGCGAAACACACGTCCGATTCGTGAGATGGTTTTTTATGAAATTGATGTTACCAGATTTACCAAACCTAAAAATGCCAATTAAAGTGTTACCAGATTTACCAAACCTAAAAATGCCAATTAAAGTGTTACCAGAGACTAAAATTAAAAAATGTAATTAAAGTGTTACCAGCCTCAAAAGCAATTCACAATAGAGGTGGAAAACCTTACTATTTTCTCGCAGACACAGTAAGGATTGAAACTTCACTGAGAGCTTAAGGTGTCGATTTCAAAGTGCAAAACTTGACTAGGTTACTTTTATAGGAACTTGGTTCGAGTCTTCGTTTCGATCGTCCATCAACAGGCGAGTCGATTTAGCCAAAATCAAAATTTGATAAAAAATTCTTAATAAAATTCTTAAAAATTAAAAGAAAAATTTTAATATCCTAAAATTTGAAATTCAGTATGCATAAGCCATTCTTTACTGATTTCATTCAAATTGTAATACAGCAAAAATAAAAGCTATTGCACAGGAACTTTCTAAAGTTTTAAGTAAAATATAATAACAAAAATAAAACTTACCTATGCGTCGCAGCGCCGAAATACTTCCAAAAGGATCTGAATCGATTCTTCTCAATGGACTAATCAATTAAATACCATAAAATAACACAAAACTTAAACATTACTATGATTTTAAAATGGCTTAAAAGCACCGCTGGCAGGGCTCTTTGAATGAATTCCCTATAGTCGTTATCAAACTTCGATATCTCGGGTTTTACGACTGTTTTGTTAATGAACAGTCACTACGCGAGTGCAAACGCTAGACCTGCTAATTATGCTTAAGTGGCGGGCAATTTATGGCTTCGATTCCCTTGATAACCGAGTGCAAGTACAATATTCCCACATTCTACCAGTTTCCATTAGAAATGATCAATTTATAGCTTAATTTAAATATAAATGATTAGAAAGTGGCACCAGTAAACCAGTATATTTAATTAAAAACAAAAAAAGTTATCAAAAAAGATCAGCAGGCATCTCCTTAAATACGGACCAGCACCTCGTAGTGCTCCAGACGCACCTCCTCGCCGCCAAAGGGGATGTAGATGCAGCCATGCGAGGGATGGATCTTGCCCACGCTCAGGCTGTCGCAATAGGTGGCCCTGCCCACGTACAGGGGCTCTCCGTCCACGTTCGGGCCGGAGGACAGGGCGCCGGGCACCACATTGCCGTGGGAGGCGGGCACCCAGCGGAAGCCGGCTCCGGTTAGGACCTGGACATCGGTCAGCTCGTGCTCCGCTTGGGCGTAGGCGGCATAGGCCTTGCCCTTGGCCGGCACCACCTTGGCGGGCAGCAAGTCGCCGTTGCGGAACACGCGTCCCACATAGATGGTGTCCCCGTTGGAGTCGTGGCCCGCCACCAGAGCTCCATCCGGTATATTCGTGGCCGTGGTGTCAATCCAGCGCTCCGGCTGGCTCAGCACCTCGTAGGAGAAGATCTTAACCTCGTCGGAGTCGTAGGGTATGTACAGGCAGCCATGCGAGGGATGCACCTTGCCCACGGTTAGGCTGCCGGCATGGTAGCCCCGGCCCGCGTACAGGTACTCCCCGTCCACGTTCTGGCCCACCTTGACGGCTCCGGGCGGCACCTGGCCGTTCTCCGCCGGCAGCCACTCGTAGTTGAAGCCGGACAGCACCTCGTAGTTCTCCAGCTCGTGCTCCTCGCGGGCATACGCCACGTAGGCCTTGCCCTTGTTGGGAATCACCTTGGCGGGCAGCATGTCGTTGTTGAAGAAGGCGCGTCCCACGAAGATCGTGTCGCCGTCGGAGTCGTGGCCAGCCACCACGGCATTTGGCGGTACGCTGCCATGGCTAAAGTGCATCCAGCGGTGGTCTGTGAATATCCTTCGAAATGTAATGATGATGGGGCCTTTTATAGTTATTTCCCTGTAAGGCTTTCCATGTTACCTTGCATGTTTCAGTCCGTTCTCCAGCAGCTCCGGCGTTTGACTGACTTGGCGTCTGATTTAATGGCCTTTCCATGTTTCCGCTCCGCCTTGGCACACGTAGATAGGGCTTATCGATGCCCAGGTTCCAGATAAGGGATCCCGGACAGGGCCGAGCCCAACCCTTGGCTGACTCAGATCTTGTAAAGCTCTCCTCGTTCGCATTCTTGCCCGCCGATTGGCCAATTGTGGAGAAATCGGTTTCCACAGGCAAAAACGGGGGTTTCCATTTGGGTACAGTGGCAGACCATGAGTGTAAGGCGCTGGAAAGGTAAATCGTTTTCATTACCATTGATTAGTATTAGCAATACTTGAATTTGTAAGCCTTTATTTTATTCTTTGTGTTTATTTTGTTTGTTTTTTATTTTATAATAATTATAGCATTTAAATGAGTAGCCTTACACTTGCGTTACTTAGTGTTTCGGTTAGCTTTAACTTGCAACAAGGCGTTCTTATGCAACATATCTTCTGACAGGCACTCGCTTGATCCTTTTGCGAAGTTTCCCGTATCCGCTTTTCCAGTTACCCGCTTTTCCCGCTTTTCCCACTGCCCCACTAACCCCCACTCCCACCACTCGCCCACTTTTCCACTCGTCCAAGCACTCCATTTATTTAGTGGTCGCCGGCTTTGCATTTGTTCTTTTGTTTTTCCCGGCATTGTTGCTCTTCAATGATTTTTCCAGATTTTCCATTCTTGTTTTTTCGACAGTGGTCGAGTGGATCTCCGCTGTTTTACTTCTTTTTTTTTTACCCATTTACAAATATTTGAACAAGGAAAACTGAAAAAAAAAACAAACAAACAACTGGGCGGTAAAGTGGGAGATTGTGAAATTGCCGCGCCATGTTTGCACCTGTTTACAGTGGCTCTTCGTGGCTCTGTTTCTCAGGTAAAGGGGAAATTTTTTTACTCGTAAGCTTTGAGCGGATTCCTGTGGGGGCCAGGGTCTCTGTACTCCCTGTACTTCCCCTACCTCTCCCTACCAGAGAGTCAATTAGACTCGGTCCAGGAATAATAGGGGGTTTATCAGGGGTACAATGCACCTGGCAGCAAGTCCTTCTTCTCCAAAATGTGATGTGATCTAGGTTAGCGATAATATCGGAATATCCTTTAATAGATATGTCTGCAGTATATGAAATATAGGGTTATATAATCTGGAGAACATACACACAATCTAGTTGGAAGTCAGAACGAGTTGGGAATTATAGGGTACAAGTGGAGCACAAAAAGCGCCACAAGAAAGGAACTAAACTAAAAAAACGCCTATAATTTGAGAGCAATTGAAATATTGAGACTAAAAACTGGTATTTATGGTGGCTTGTCTTAGGTTAATTTTTCTTAAATATACAAAATATTTTAATGAGCCCATAGTAATATCTTCAGCCACCCTTTTTTAATAACAAAAAATCCAATAACAAGTATTAGCACATAATTAAGCGTTGGAGCCTAATAATGTTCTAACCTTTAACTTTCCATCTTTTCCGCTTTCCCCATCTCTTTGCTCATTTTCCCTTTATTTTAAACCCCTTTCCTTTAATCATTTCCACAGTAGCTCGAACTAAATTCCCGCTTTTGTGAAACCCCTTAACCCCTCGTTGCCCCAGCCGTCTATCTGACACGCTTTCCGCTCTCGATTCGCATCCGCTTTCCATGGGTCCACCTTTCAGTTATCGTCGTGCTTCTGTTCTGCCTAAAGGTAGTCCTTTGTACACTGGGGAAAAAATTGATAAATGAAATTTGCATAAAAAAAATGTGCAAAACAAGTTGGACTCCTAGCTTAGCTTTTGTCTTATTTATTGATTTCAACGGTAGAAATCCCCTGTTTTTTGTTATTATTTTATAGCCAGCAAGTCACTATTTTTGTTCTCAGTGTCTGGGCAGTTGGTGGGCCAGTTGCAGCAGCGGTTTCGCTTTTTGGCCACACAATGCGGCAGTTTTTCGAGGGTAGCCCCTGGGCTACAGAAGCCCGTAGGCCTTAAACAGGGAAGCTACACACATCTCCTTCAGTTGGAGAGATCGACGCGTCGTTCGCCGCCGCCGCCGCCACTGTCGGTCACTCACGTAACGTCTGCGGTTGCGACGAGTCTGGCGTTTGGGACTGCCCACCAACACCAGCCGCTTCCCCCGGCTAATGGAACTCCCCTTTAGACCCCACCAACCCACTGAAAACAACAGCAACAACAACAACCGACCAAAGCCAAAGCCAACCGAAAAAGTGGGGCATTCAGGGGACTTAATGTTGCGTAGTGCAGCGAGCAGCGTGAGCACCATGCACCACTTAAAGATGCCACAGCTTTAAAGTCATCATTCCAATTGCAAAAATAAATAAAAACAGGGTATGGAGGGAGCCCCTTAATGACCGTCATTTGGTAATACGCAACCAGGGACCAACTGCAGGGAGAGCTTAAAGTCTCATCAACGAGTCTGGCAATTTCAATTGTTGCCCCCCGGACAGGACACTTTGCAATTGGCATAACCAATGAAGCGTCTGAAATGGGGTTAAGCAAGGGGTCACACATATACGGGGAACAGGATACTGGCCACAAAGGATGTGGAGAAATAAAATTTATATTCTTCACATTTTGACTCAAAAGGAAATGGTAAAGAAAAAGCATTTACTCTTTAACTTTTTGTTAATGGTTTAAATTTTATAATTTCTTTTTTATTTATTTTATTTTTCAGTGTTTCAATGTGTGAGTGTGTCCCGTGCGACCATTTTATAATTTCTGAAAAAGTTGGCTTTGCTGCGGTTTCATTGTAACCACGCCCCTGTCCCCCCGCCTGTTTTAAAATCATCATTCCCCCCCGAACACAAATGTTATCCACCATTCGGCATCCGAATTAGTTGCAGGAAGCGGTAAAGGATTTCGGTGAGTGGCCAGCATCCAAATCGAAGCCAGGAGCCAGAAGTCGGCACATCCATGCCATGGCCTGCCATAGTCACAAATCGGGAGCATTAGTGAACGGTTGACAGAAGTTCTGGGTTGTGCCGATCACGACTGAGTGGGCTTAGCATGTTGGTTTCAATTTTAATTTTCTCTTATTTTTATAAACCACTTTAAAAGCTTAATTTACTCATATTAAACATATTTAGGTAAAATTTATGCCAATTCTTATTTAGGTATTTCAAAGCAAATAAGATTGAATATACTTTAATGAAGGGGTTTTCAAGGGGCTGCTTATTACTCAATTTAAACGGTTTTCATTTAGCGTAAATTTGTATTTAAAATGTAAAAGAATATTATGAGTATATTTTATGATATTTTCACCCAACAAACCTTCCTTTAAAATACATTTTTATGTCTTTACCTAGTAAAAAAAGCTTTATTTCCTACTTTTAAATTTTTAGGAAATTATTTTTCCTTTGGAAAACCTTAAGAAAGAGTCAGGAAAATGTCCAGAAATGTGCATATGAGGGCGTATACTTTACTTATATTAATGTAAAATAAATATTTATGTATACTATATTACATCTATGATATTTCCAACCAACAAACCTTCATTTAAAGCTTTTCTTCCTGTTTATAAATTCTTATAAAATATTTTTCTTATAAGAAATCTGTAAGCCAGAGTCAGGAATATGTGCACAAGTCAAATCTTTCTTTTTTATTAATGTTAAATAAATATTTATATAGACTACGTTATATCTATGATATTTCCAACCAACAAACCTTCATTTCAAATATATTTATATATGGATTTACCGAGTACTTAAAACTTACCTTCCTATTTTTAAATTTTTAAATTCTCAAACAATATTTTTCTTTTAAGAAAACCATAAACCAGAAGCCAGAATATAAACAAAAGTCAAATCTCTCGGCGTCTCTACATTCTGACTAATCGTTGCCCCGTTGCCTTTTTCGAGGATCTGCAGTCCAATCTCGGCACAAAAGGGAACTTTTAATTATACATCGGCCCCGCTGGCTTTTGTGAGGTTGCACTGCACTAACTGGGGCTTTTCCGGGCATATCCTGCTATATCCTGGCAGCTACCATTTTCCGGCTCATTTCGAAACTTCTGCGCTCTCTCAACTTGAAAAGGAAGTTGCGGAAAGTGGAGTACAAAGCGGGGTGGGGTGGGGTGGTGGCCGGGCGAGGATATGGCATTTTACAGCTTGATTTCCATTTGGCCATTGAGCTAACTGTTTGTTTTCCAGCTCTCTCTCTCTCTCTCTCTCTCTCTCTCTCTCTCTCTCTCTCTCTCTCTCTCTCTCTCTCTCTCTCTCTCTCTCTTTCTCTTTTGGCCCTTTTCACGGCGAAACTCAACTGGTGGCAATACACTGACAGAAAGTCTACACAAAGAGGTCTCTTCATTTAGACTTGCTTAATTTTTCTGCTAAATTGTAAAATTTAAACAAAATGTTGAAAGTACAAAAACGTATCTTTAAGATACTTTGGGAAAGTTTTGACTTGCTTTTCTTAGTGTGCGCAACAAGAACTAATTTCACGCTCTCCTTGGAAGCTTGTAGCCATTATTATGTATATCTTGGCGGATCTTTTGCCCGGGAAGAAGTCTTCAATTTGGCTGTCGATTGGCTGGGCACCAGTTGAATAGTTGGACTCCGCCTCCACCTCCGCACCATAACCCGCTTGTTAACCCTTTAACAACATCTGTGGCAATAAAAGACAAGTTTATTGCCGGTCCGCATGAATATTTGTCTTTGGCAGCACAACTTTCCCTCCCCAAGGAGCAATCGCAGGAATGTGTTTCATTGTTGTTTATTTCCCCTTCAGCTTAGCTAGTTTGTAGTTGTTATTCAAAAGGGGAAAGTTACACACATAACACAAAAAATAAACATCAGATTAATACAGTTTATGGGAAGAGGTTCTCGTGGAATGGGTGAAACACATGTGACCCTAATGATGGCCTTTTGATGACTCGAATCAGCGTTAATCTAACTTTAAGGGGCCAGTTTCTCCCCCCAAAAAAGTCATAAAAATCGAAGGATTATAATCAGGGGGAGATCTATCTATCTATCGGTTCATTCTCTTTATTAATATTATAAAAAAAAATATATATATAAGAAAAAAGATACATAAATCCTTAAAACTGTCCACTCAGCTCCTCATCAAAATCCGAGGTGGGCGGCGCATCCTTAACGTCCGCCCGCACCGAGTACTCCTCCCTGTTGACGCTGTAGTAGATGGTTAGGTATTTGCCCGACTGAATCTTCATGGCTATGTAGCCGCTCTGGCCCATGTCCTTGGCCATTCGCCGGTAGATCACATGTCCGCTGCTCAAAATCACTCGCACCTCCTGCGATCCATCCTCGTTTACACGGGCATTCTGCCGCTGGATCTGCACCAGCTGGGATCTCAGAGGACCTGCGCCGCCGCTACCGATGGGCTTCAGTCCCGGCAGCTGGATCAATGGCTCGCAGCGGCAACTCAGCTTCTGGGTTAGCGGGCAGCTGCCCTGAGAGCTGGGTGCGGGCTGCACTGGAGCCGCCACCACCGGCGTGACGGTGCCCAGGCCCAGATTGCCAAGATTCAGACCGCCCAGGGTGCCGAAGCCCCCGTTCATGGAGCCCAGTCCCAGGCCACTGATCAGGCTGGGCAGTCCTCCAACGAGAGTGCCGATGACGGGCAGATTCTGGCCAAAACCGGAGAACCAACCGTTCTGAGGCTGCTGGCTCTGGGCATTCGAGTTGGAGGCCACCGGGGTTACCACAGTGATGGGCTGCAGGGGCTGCAGCTGTTGAAGGGGGGGAAGTGGCTGTAGGGGCTGCAGAGGCTGGGGATTCACATTGACACCGTCAAAGAAGATGGGAAAGTTGCCATTGGCTCCAGCCAAGCTTGTTTGGGCTTTATTCTGGGGGAAAAAACAGATGGGGGATCGTAAAAATATGTGTAGAAATTTAATTAAATTTTAAATTTAATGATTAAAATGTAAAAAAAAGTATCCGAAAGTGATCTTTGTATTTTCTATATTTTTTGTTATATATTTTATTATTTTTAAACCCCTTACCAACTGACGTTTGTCACGTCTATCTAGGGGTTCCTTTGGTTTTATATTATTGGGCTTGGTGGTCGTTGTTGTTGCTTTTGTTGTAGTTAAAGCCATTCCCACAGCTATTAAAGCCAAAAAAGTAATCAAACTCAGTTTAAAGGCCATGATTTTTCGCTATTTAATGTCGTAATCTAAGACTTGTATTCAGCTTTTGATTATTTCGAGTTCCTTTGGTTAGTTCTTAGGCTGTCTTGGCTCTGTCTGATTCGCTTTGATCTGCTGAAGATATCAGCCGCTTCTTATATATGATTTCCAACCAAAAATTTGATGATATTCCTCAGGGTTCTGGTTTCTTGTTTTCGTTCTTATTAGGGTTTTAAGTACTCAAAGGAAACTGGAAACAAAGTGGGTCAGCATTTAAAAACGGGCATTTCCTTAATTATTTATTGTTTTTATATCGAACTGGGTTGCAGTTTAATACAAGGCTTAATCTGACTGCTAAAGAACATATTATAAATATTGCAATAAACATGTTTCGTTTCGTTTCGAGGCAAGGCATTAAATTAAGGCATACTCAGAGGCACATAGCCCCGTAAATATATATATAGTAATGTATACAGTTTCTTGACAAATTGCCTGGGGCTTGCCATGTCCAGTGGCAAAAATCAAATCAAATTAAATTTGTGCCAAAAAAATAATAAAAAAATCAAAGACACAAACAAAGGCAGCGGGGAGGGTGAACGCCAGGCGACAAAAAATGTTTCGTTTGCATGGAAATTTCTGTGTGTGTGTGTGTGTGTGTGTGTGTGAGAGATTTTCAATTTTCCCCAAAAGAAAATGAAAGGAGAAATGAGAGGGAAAGATGGGAAAAACAGGAGCTGAAGCTGTTTGACAGCCGCTTGCTGTTGCGGACTCATAAATCAAAAAAGTTTTTGACAAATTGCACATTGAAGACGACGAGGCCCTCGGTTCGGTTAAATAGAAATTGAATTAAATTAAGAATCTGGCTGGCCCTGAAAATACTATACAGCTACCTACTTGGACTTTAAAAATCGAAGAAGCGGTCTCCAAATGATTCAAGCTGTGCACCGACCGGTTTCAGCTTTAAAAATAATACTTTACAGCGGCAAATATTTTTTATGACACACACAAAAACCGAAATGCAATAAAGGAGGTCCACCAGCCAGGCGAAGAAAGTCAAGGGGAGAGGCGGGAGGGGACTTGGGGATAACAAAAAGCTGCGTCATCAACAGCAGATGCACCATCCACCACCCAACATCAGCCTTGACCCCCGTGGAAAATCTCATTATAAATGACGTTGTTAAAATTACCCAAAAAGCTGTAGAAAAAAGCTGTAGACTTGACAGGCTAGAGAGATCTATGTAGCAGCGCATCCGTCAGGACATCCCAGCTCAATTAATATTATTTTGATTGTCGAGAAATTCCCAAGAAGAATATCCGTATTCCCCCGTAACTGAGCCAATGAACTTCGATTACCCCTGGAAACACTTTTAATTAGCACCCAGGGAATGCCGAAACATATTAGCACGCAAATACCCTCAAAGACATTTACGAGCGGCCAGGGAACACGCTCTGGATTATAAAGTCAATCCTCGCCACTTACCCGTGCACACATTTGCCGATTTTCATCATCTTTTGGCATTATAAAATGCAGTTTAACCCTTAAAGGGTGCGGGAGGTATCGAAATCTACAACTAAGGAGGAAATTTTGTAACAAGAAAAGTATATATATTTGTGAAAGCTTATATTTAAATTTAAATTTTGGATATATTCTAAGCTTTAAAAATGCTTAAAGATAAGATAAGATCTTTCATTTTCAACTTACATTTATTTGTTAATATTTATTTATTTCTCTATGATTTATTTTATTTCTAGAAATGCTAACACACAGTGCTTTAAAATGGAATTTATATATTTTTTATTTATATTTATAAAATATATTATACTAATACAATTTTTACATATTTTTGAATTACAGTTTCCTCTGAAAACTCAAGGGTTAAATGCCATAAGCAGCCTGGTTGGATTATTATTGGCCCTTCCACAACGCCCACAAGTTCTCCCCGGTGTGGCTCTTGTGGGTCTTATTTGTAAAACGGTATTATACCAATGTGAATATAGCATTACACTGCACAAATTTGGCAGCTTAAAAGGTAAATTCGAAAACTTAAGGTTTGTAAATGAAATAAAATGGAAATTGAATATCTTTTGACCAAAAAACCTCCAGGGATAACATATATTCTTGGCCAGGTATCCGTAAATATTTCAGAAGAAAGAATATCAAGGTGGTTTACACTTCATTTTCCTCTGTGCATGCTTCTCCCGACGCCCAAAGTGCATCTTATTAAATCGATGATGACGATGATGGTGATGCTGGCTGAATTCGAGCGCCTTTGAAGCGTATAAATACAAGTCTGGCCTTTTGGCAGCGAGCAAAAGCAAAAGGCAAGGAAAAGCGCCCGCAGTCATGTCAAAATCAAACAAGACCCCAATCCGTAGCATGAGCAGGAGCCGGAGCCGGAGCCGGAGCCTGAGCTGGAACCGAAGCCGATGCCGACTCTGGGCGGAACTTGTTTTGCTCTTGCTGGCGGCACTAATCCCGCTCCTGCAAGCCGGGATTGTTACGGATCCGGACACCAGCACCGCCAGCACCATGGACCCGCATTCGGAGGAGTCCTTGGCCAAGGCAGACGGGGTACGGAGTAGCGTCGACTGCAAATTGACTTTCGATGCGGCGACAATGGACTCGTTAGGCTGCCACAATGAGGAGCCTGTCGTCGTTGAGAAGCCGGGGGCGTGGCCGAGTGCGGGTGCAGGCATGGGTAATAAGCCGGAGGAGGAGAAGGAGGAGGAGGGCTTGGGCGAACAGGAGTTGCAGGCTGGCTCGCAGCTGCAACGCCACTTGAAGGCTCCGGACAGTCAGCCCATCTATGAATTACAATTGGTTGTTTGGCCGTCGGACATTGAGGATGGTGACGACTTTAGTCCGCCGCTGGCCACCACCACCGGAAGAACAACGACCACAAGTAGCACTCCCAAAGCCCCCGAAGCCACTAGCAGCGCCTCACCTATTGAGCAAATATGGCCATTGTACGAGGATCAATTGGTCGTATTTCCGCAAATGGACTTTGAAGAGGAGAATCTTGATTATTTCTTCGATGATTCGGGGAGTCCACCTAGCCCGGCACCAGCACCAGCGCCATCACCATCACCAACCCCATCTCCTGGTCCTGCTTCCACCAGTGTTCATCCCACCGGCACGCCCACACCCACCCCCATTTATGTTGTGCAAAATTATCACGTCATACATCCCAATGGCACCGAGGAGTACAAGTAAGTGCTAGGCTATTTATATATATTAAAAACTAATTTAAAAACATAATAAATAATCCGTTAAATTCTACAACAAAATATTAAAAATTCTGTAAATTAAACCCTTATTTTCCCTTAAACTTCAGGCTAGTTATGAGCAACGGTTTGGTGAACTACAAGAAGATCTACACGAAAACCGTCAAGGATCAGGTGATCAATGTCCAGGAGGGCTACAACTCAGTGCCCATTCCAGGGCCAAAAAATCAAATTCAGACACAGTACTACATAGCCGATGAGCGGGGCTATAATGTCTATCGAAGTGAGTGTATGCAGAGCCTTTAATAATTAATAAATTAATTAGATAATTAATAAAACTAACACACTTTCTCCTGCACAGTCGAGGTACACTACCAGCAGCCAGGACAGCCCAAGCAGGAAAGGCGGAATAAGGGTATAACAAGGGTTCATATGTGAAAGAAGATGAAAGAAAATTCAAATAATAAATATATATATATTTTTTTTCTTTTTTTTTTTGAACCTATAATTTATTTATCAATAAAGAAAAAACCCAAAGTAAGCGAAAAAGTAGCCTTTTAATGATTCTGAAATTCATGTTTGTATAATTTATAATTTATCTATCTATAAATCAGACACAATTAGGTTTAGTATGAATTTCTGAAGGAGATCAACTGTTTCCTGATGGATTTTCGATGCCTTGAACGAATCCCCATTATGTTGGGTTTTTCGTTAATGTTTGTAGTATAAAAATGTTTATTTGTAACGCCGCTCCATGTTCTCAAAATACTCGATAATCTTTTCCGGATAGGCTGCCTTCACTTCGTCAAAGGGCACCGCATCGTTGCCGTCGTATCCCTTCCAGGTCACAAACAGAATGCGTTTCTCACCCACATGGAAGCTGTGCACCACTTTATCCATCTCCAGTCCGCGAGCAAACCCATAGACTTTCGGGTACGGCGGCATCTTCCAGTGGGATGAACTTGAATCAGACGAGTCGTCGTCTTCCTCAAAGTGGGAGTTCTTCATTACCTTTTTTGGATTTTGTTCCACCTTCTGGAACGGTTTCGATTGGATCTTCCAGTTGGATTCGGAGTTCGAACCTTTGCTAGCATGTAACTTCCTAGCTTCATCAACTGTTAGATTCCTCTTGCGGTTCCCTGGGCTTTCATTAGGCTTTCCAAGCAGCTCTTTGTGTGGTTTTATCCCGAATTGCCCATTAGATTCGGCTGGAGTTGATGAATCCATACCTTTGCTAGAACTGCCACTGCAGCTAGGCGTGTCATCGTTGTTAAACTTTAGGTTCTTCTTGGCTTTCACTGAATATTTTCCAGCCTTTTCTGTTGGCTTTCCGGGCAGTTTCGATTGAATCTTCCACTCTTTATAAGGACTTGAATCCAAACCTTCGGGAGAACCGCCACTGGAGTCAGACGTGTTGTAGGCATCATCTTTCAGATTCTTGGGGGCCTTCAATGGGCTCTTACCAATCAGCTCTTTCAGTGGACTTAAAGAATCCATGCCCTTGCGAGAACTGCCACTGGAGTCCGGCGTGTTGCCGGGGTCATCGTCGTTCTGGTTCTCCGCGGTCTCCAATGGACTTATTCCAGCCTCTGCCAGCCTTTCGGTCGGATCCGATTGGATTGTCAACGGGCCAAGGCTAGGAAACTATACAACGTTGTAAGTATAAATTCATTGGGCAAGGAAATCGGTACAACCTTCGCTACAGATATGCATGTAAAAAGGTTCTACTTGGATTTCCTTGTGGCAAAGGAGGAAATTTCTTACACTCATCGAATCCTGATCGTTGGATAGCATCTCTTGGTGGATTCCACGTAGCTGCAACTGCTCGGTTTCATAATCCTCGAGCATCGACAAGCAGGTGCCAAAATTGACCAATGGCACCCAAGTGGAAGGATGGCCTATCCACTTAACTAGCATCTCGACGCGCCCGTTCCTTAACCTTTTCCCAATGACCTTGTCTATGAAGCCTTTAGAATCGGGAACATCGCTCTCCTGGCCGCTTGATGGGGCTATAGGGTTATAGGGCTTGGACTTGGACTTGGAGTCCCAAGGGCGACACGATTTCTTAGAGTGTTTGCGGTTGCTCATGATTTTCTTTTTTTTTTCTGAAAATGAAAGCAGGTCGTCACGCCACCGGAGATGAAAACGAAAAAGGAAGGAGCTTGCCAAGTTGCTAGGAATGTGAGAAAACTATTACAACATCGATATATCGATATGTTTTCAAGTTCATGTCTGTAAAAGCGACAAAAATCACGAGGCAATTTACAATAATAATAATTAATATGCATTTATGAACCCACTTAGAGGCTGGAAAAAGAGTGACAAAATAAAATATGATTTGTGGCATTTATCGTTCGGTTTGCTTGTCGCCCTTGGTGTTGTGTTTTCCTTCTTTGTGTTGGCTTCTGGCAGGTCTGATTATTGTTTTTGTTTTTCTTAGGGGTTTTCCCAGTTTTCCCCCAACATTCAATGTTGTTGTCCTGCTGATTTCTATTCCATTGGCTGTTGTCTTCTCAATCGCAGTGTCGCTGATTGCCATCATTGTTGTTGTCCCTCTAGCTGCTGCACAGGGAGAAATTTTTTAAGTAATACATATCATACATTTCTGACATGAACATTGATTTTGAAATTGTAAAAATTAATAAAAAGATATTCTTTGCCAGCCACTTGACTATCGTAAGTGCAACGTTGCATTTTTTGGCAAAACGCAGCCAAGTTCACATTGTTATTTCAATTTGTTTAAAGTAGTTGTTTCTTTCAGTGCTCTGGCTGTCATCGCACATGAAAACCCTTTGGCAGTCGGGGGTTAAGCGCACGAATGATGCTGATGATGCCATTTAGATGCATATCAAAGTATTTCACTTTTGTCCAATCCTTGTGGCATTTTTGCATTTGTATTTATTTATTATTGTTTTTCTTTGCCTTCCTCGACTGCTGTTGCTTCCTTGCCTTGTTGTTTCTTTCAATTGTAGTTTATGGCCTTTGCTGTCCCGAATTCAGACCGATTTTCCCTTGATTTTCCTCGATTTTCCATCCCCTGCCAGTCCTGTATTGTTGTTTATGCCGCAAAGTTTTCTTGGTCCTCGGGCGTCAGCCTGTTGGCAGCTGTGCAAAGTTTTTCGGGTCTTGGCTTATGATTATTTAAAGTCTTGTTTCGACCCCATTTTATGTGTTTTGCCCCGATCACAAATTCGACCTGAATCCCAATGCCAATGATATTTACTGGAGATGTATTTAAGAACAGTTGCTCTCTTTTTTTCCTTCACAAAGTTCGGGGTCTGCGTAGGGGCTGCATTCTAGGTCCCACAATTAAATCAAACACTAAATTTCCAGTCTTATCGAGTGTAACTGCTTTGCCTCATTTGCTGGAAATTGGGGAACTATCTGTACTATGGAGTGGTAAAGGTTTCCCTCCTCTACCTTTAACCCTTTAATTTTTAATTCGAATTTAAAGATTACAAATAAAACAAATAGTTATTAGGAATAATAATAGTAATTAAATAAAATTTAAATAAAATATGCAAATATTTCAGAAAAAAACTTAAAAATATCTACTCATTTATTGTAAACATTTTAATAAGAAAAAGGACCAGTATTCTGATTTATTAACCTAGAAAAAACTAACAAGGAAAGGCTGTCTTAGTGCTTTTTCGACTTGGTTGTGGTTCTTTTACAATTTTATTTGTCAAAATATTTAATTTAATATTTATCATATAAAAATATAGCTCTAAATAATTCCAAAAAGTGTAGAAACATCAACTAAAATATTGAATAAAATTATAATTATCTATAGATATTGCAATAAATTAGATAAATTCTTTTAGTAATTTTCCATCAAATATAAACCACAATTTTCCACGGCATCAAAGGGTTAAGCTTAAGGATTTTCAGTTTGCTTCTGCAGCTGCAGCTTCTTTATTTTCAGGTCCTTCTTAGCTGGCGTTCAGTTTCCAAGTTGTATATCCGTTCCGTGTCGTCCTGGTCGTCCATCGTTAGCTTTACGGCCTTTGTAATTATCACTTTAATGAACTTTGCCAGTTTGATAGCGAGCCACGGTACAGGTAGCAGCATCCCGGCCCACAATGGAGCCAATGAGGAGCAAGGAGACGTGCCGTGCCCTGCCCCGGCTGTGCGATGGCCAAGGACGTTACGTGCAGAACTGCCTTCGTCGGCGCATTGTGTGCCTTTGGTTTTTATTAAGGAATAAAATTAGTGAGCGCGTGCCGGGAACGCCAAAAATGCCAGTTGCAGTGGCTCCTTGTCCTTGCGCACCATCCGCCCCTACAAGACCCTACCACCTTTACGTCCCTCTTCTCAGGGCCCCAAGGAGAGAGAGCATTAAGGGAAACGGAAGAGGAGGCAAAGGCCTTGGCTATAAAGGCACCGAAAGAAATGATTTAAGGGAAGCATTAATTTGGGATCATGTCAGGGAGTGAATAAAGCAGGAACAAGTAACATTGGAAATGATATTATATTTAAAGTATATATATTATTTTTTATACAATTTATTATTATCGACCTGTATTTGTTTAGCATTTGTAATTGCAGGACTTGAGGTCCAAAAAGAACTATTGCCGATTCTCGAGGTTTGCTTTTACCTTCGCATTGACGCTTAGGATTCCCAACGGACTCTAGCTTAAATGTAATGTAAAGTAACAGCAAATTAAAAATAGTTAGCTAGTGGTCTGATGATTTGGGTAGCGCCAATGAAACCAATGAAAATAAAATATTTAAATATCTTAAAAATTAATAATAATAATTTAAATATATTTATCTTATATATATGCGACTAAAAAGATTATCATTGTTAATCGAATTTCTATTTTAAATTGTTTCAATTTTAAATATCCAATTTTTTCCAGAGTAAAATTCTCCCAATAAGTATGGCAAATACTTGTTTAAAAACAAAAACCCCTGAACAACACTACTAGAAATTATATAAATTATTTATGTAAAAGCATTGCAATTAAAGGGCATATGGTTTAAAGGAACGAAATGTGCATTCCCTTTCTGAACGCTGAAAGTAAACAAAAGTTTTAATTAACGCCCGATTACACAGAGATCAAATTTAAATCGGCCAAATGCAACATTACATCATGGCAGCAGCCAAATAAAACCCCAAAGCTGCGAATGTGTGAACTGAAAAATATTGGTTGGGAAATGGGAAAAAATTGTGGAAAAGTGGTCGGGAGGCATCAAGTTGAAATGACTGCGAAAATGTAAACTGAAAATGCAGCTTCTTCTTTTCGCCGCCTTCCTTGTGGTGGCTTTTACTTTTTTTAACCCACCAGCAGCAGCAGCAATTAATCATAAAAACAGATTTTAACTCGGGCTGACTTGACTTCCCCCGCCACAAACATGAATATAGTATATGGGAGGGGCTCTCCCCACCGCGAGCCATAAAATATGCAAAATATCTTGTAATGTGTTTATCAATGTGTTCGAATGCCTGTCCGTGAGTGCGGAGTGTGAGTGTCTGTGTGTGTGCATGAAACATGGTACGGGCAATGTTCCGGATCCTGGAACTCAGTTACAGGCGGCAACTCCTTGCCTCCGCCAGCAAAATAAATTCATTGAATTAACAAATAGCTTCATGTTCATTTCATACCCAAAGAGCGCGAGGAACAAAAGCAACAAACAAAAATATATAGACGTGTATATATGTATATACATATATATATATATAAATATATATATATATATATAAAGCAACGCGGGATTACATACGTTACACGGCTTAAAAAATTGAATTTCTTTGTACAAGTGGGCCAACAGCCTGGGTTAACTTCATAGGAATTTCCCAATTTTAAAAGGAGAACAAATTTGAAATTTGCTAAAGTTTCATTACAATTTATACTAATTAGTAAATGTTTAAACAATAACTAAATCATAAATCATACTTAGTCTTTAGGAAAAGTTAGTTTTTCTACGCCTAACAAAACTGCATACTACGTTTAGGGTTCTTTTCAATTTCATTTTTTCTTAATTTTTTAGAATTTTAATGATACATATTTACATATTTTTGCAAAAATGGTGCGATTTATTTTGTGAAAAATAATTCAGAATGCTGTTCTGAGTTCGTTTTTTAAGCCTAACAAAACTACATACCACGCCTGCAATCTCTACTTCTGGTCTGCGTTTTTGGTACAAGAAGAGTTGGCAAAACATTGGTGTCTAAAAAATAAAGTTAATATTAAAATATAAAAGGCCTATAATATATTGTTATATATAAAAAATATATATTTTTTCTTAAATATATATTTTAAATATGGGCATTTCCATGGTGTCGCACGCGACATTCGTACGCATTCAAAGCAAACAAGAAAGGAAGCTAACTTCGGCACGCCGAATACCTTTGTATACACTTGCAGATTGGTTTTGATGTTTATATGTATTATAGATTTAAATGCTGAAAACACTCACAAAACGGGGTTTCATTACATTTTACCTATACTTATTATGTTTACAGTTTGACAGTTTCAGTTTTACATTCCCAGCTTTACATATTTTATACATTTACCGATCGCTTCTATGGCAGCTATATGATATAGTTGTCCGATTTTTATAAAATTAGAAGAGCATATATCCATTTTATTTCGACTTTTTGCATTCTTCTTGTGATGTTAGTAAACAACAGTCAAAGCATAATGCCTCGGTTTGGATGTAATTATCAAAAGAAAACAGGCCCATTTTTATGATGTTTTTCATCAAAATATTGAAAAATCGTGTTTGCGCGAATATGGATTCGAATATTTCGAAATTTTTTTTAGAATATGATAAAACCCTTCAAATTTAATCAATTGACCTTAACCTAATGTTACTATCTTGGAAAAAAAACATTTTAGAAAAGTTTTAGTTTTTTGGCCGCGGTTGAAATTTCTGTGGAAATGCCCATATATATATTTTTCGTTTATCATTTTATTTTTCAGCGACATGTTACTATTATTTTGACCCCATTTGTGCATATTTGTGGGTCGCACCTAACCTTGATTTTCCCCGGAAGTTAAGCGGGGGGTTTGCGGGCAATGCTCTGAGTGGATTTTCGTTAAAAATTTAAATAAATTTCACAGTTGTTTTGCGGCTGGCAATTCCCTGGTTTTTCGTCAACCGTTATTATTATTTTTTTGGCTAAAGTAAAAATAATTGGAGTACTTAATAAATACTTTAAATAACAAATTCGAGTTCGTTATCCCTTAATTATTTTTTTTGGGAAGTCTAAAGCCCACTAGGTGACTATATTAATATTTATTATATTAAAACAAGATATTACAATTATTTATTAAGGGTTTAAACACACATTTGTAAACCTTAAAAAACAAAACATATTAAGAAAAACACTTTTCTTACTAAAATTAAATGTTAAAGTTTATATTGAGGCATTGAAATCCTTTAGTTTACTTTAAAAAAAAACTTTAATTATTTAATAGTAATTTATTTTTCTAACATAATTAGAAGTCAATAGAGCCCTTAATCCTATATTAAATTATTTTAAAAAATTCTAAAATAAAACCCCCAATAAAAACACCTATTTTGTGCTGCATTTCACGACTCACCATAGCCTAAGCTACCCGAAAATCCTGCGCATACCCTGACCCTGATCACCGAAATAAGCGCAACCAATTTGGAATGTTAATTCCCTGCATGAAATACGTACGCAGCGCCAGATGAATTTAATCCAAGCCAATAGGTTTGTAATCCGCCTGTAATTCTTGCCGCAAAAAATGCACATGGATGTGCTTCATACATGGGAAATGAAAGGAATTACAAATTCAAGGAGCTGGAGCAAAAAAGTTCATTGCATAATTTGCGGCATGCACGCTAAAATAATGAACTTTCGCTTGCATAAACAAAGGAGTGTGGCAAAGGCTTTTAAAAGAGAAAAAAAAGAGAAGTAAGTTAGTTAGTTAGTTGGACGGAATCTTGGGGACAACTTCAGCCTGGCAATTTCATTAAGGAGAAAAAATGGGAGGTGGCAAAAAAATAATAAAATTTTGCTTGCACTTTGTAATTTGTTGAGGGCTGCAGGCCGTTCCGGAAATTGTTTTCTTGCTGAAAAAATACTTGGCTTATTTTTACCGACTTGCCAAATATTTCTGATTATGTTCCTGGCTCGTCTGCCGCCCTATTTTCATCTTTAATGAACCTTTTTCCTGGTTCATTTGAAGCCGCCAAGCCCCAGCCCTATGATAATTTCGTTTTCCATTTTCCATTGCCCCTTCCTGTTTTCTGTTTTTTTTTTTAGCTTTTTGTGTTGCCAGGATCTCTCTCTCTCGGCCGTTTGCTGCGGTCGCTGATGAACTGCACACATCACCCACCGGCAAACAACAGCGATGTCCTTTTAGCACATCCTGCCCACACACCTGCCGTGTGTCCTGCGTCCTGCGTCCTTTGGGTACACCTCCTTGCTCTCTGGCGCCCGCGGTCGCAAAGCTAAACGCGACTGTCGCTGCTTAAAAGCCATTTTTGCATTTTATATTTAATTTTTTTGCCGCCCCCTCCACGCGGACTCCCAGAAATGCCATTCCTTTCGCCACCCACTCAGTGACGTTTATCCTTTCCCATACCCTCCCAAAGGGTATCTTCTTTCTTGTAAGTAAAATCTAGGAATAAGTAGTTATTTACACGTTTTTTCAAATATTATTAAGTTAATTAATTTATTTTATAAATCAAAAAAATTATATTATTCTATATTTTAGAAAAAATGTGAAATTGTCGCCAGGACAAATGCTTTTATAGGGCATTTTCCCAATTTGTTTGGGTCAAGTTAATCTTTCGTACTTGCTCATTTTTTGGTGTCCTCTGCACCTCTGTTTATTCTTTATCCTTTCTCCTTTCTCCTTTTTTTTTTTAGAATTTTTTTGTGCCGCCGTTTTGCGCTGTTTGTTGCTGTTACCGCAGCATGCAAACATTTTGTAGCTGTGTCCTGGGAAAGGGCCGATGTCCTAGTTAAACTTTGCCTGCTTTGTCACATTTGCAATATTTATTGCCTTTTGATTATATTTCAGCCGAGGCAAAAACAAAATAACAACAAAGCACAAAAACAAAAATAATATAAAAAGGAAAAGCTAAAAAGCTTGTGTGTAATTTTTTTTTGAGGCATTTAAGAATTTTCCTTCATTTTTTGTATTTTCTTTTTATTTTTCGTGTGATGCGAATTTAATGGAAAACCCCAAAGGGGAAGTGGCATTGACATTGACTTGACGGATCCTGGGAAATTTTTAAGGTTTTCGCCAAGTCTTTAATCGAGTCAAAGTTTGTTTGTTTGAGCATTTTTCCAAGTGGACGGAGATTGTTCACCGACTTACTTACTTACTTACTTAGTTGCTGGATTTTTCCACTCTTTAATAAGCGTCAAAGTTAACAAAGTTGCAGCCGGGAGAACTTTGGCTCAACTCGACTTTTTCCACTTGTATTTGGTTTTATTTTATACCAACCATCCACCGCCCGTTTTCCCAGCTTTTCAGGAAGCAGATCCAACTGTGATTGTAAAGTTTCATTGATAATTTTAACGAGTCCTTGTTTTTAGGGAGGATTTTTGAACAGAATGGGGATTGCGAGTTCTTTTTGTTGGGCTGCAAAGGCGCTTTAAGCACTCCTGAAAAGTTGGTTTTTGGACAATAATTCATGGAATAAATAGGGGGAGTTTTTTCTTTTATTTTTAATTGTTTTTAGTTGCACTTTAAACTTATATATATTTATTTAGTTGTTCTTTATTTTATATATTTTTTCTTTAATCAAATCAAGTGTCCACGGTGGAGAGTCAACCTACATCTTCCCCCAGTTTTCCCCTACTTTTTCCCTTGTATTGCTTTCATTTCAATCAGCTTTACCTCTGCAATTTCACACACATTTCCTAATTTTAGTCTGCAGTTTTTTTTTTAAATATATATTATTTTTAAAACTCGTCTTCCTTGGCTTCGGATTTGGTGTGTGCCTTCTGGTCTTATGCAACCACTTGGCTTAATCTGATTTGAAATCAATTTCAATTTAATATCCACACAAATCATCCTTTATTCTTTTTTGGCGGCCTGCAATTAAGCCAGGCCAGGCCAGGCCGGCAATGCAATCCGATCTCAAGATGATTTTTTATGGCCCTTTATGTTTTATGACTTAATAGTCGGGCCCACCACCGAAAAAGGTGCAAAAATTGAATTAATTCTGCAAGTCAGCCGACGGAACATTGAACTCGTTTCCCGGGGCACATCCCTCCTGTCGGCACTTAATAAATTTATGATGAACCTTCACACACTCTTGGCTACGGAATGCGGGACTGTTTTTCGTTCCATTTTCACTTCAGTTCTATTCCCGGCACTGAGAACAGCTGGAAAATGTATGAGAATATTGTAAAATATTAGAGGAAAATGATTAACTTAATAAAATTTACCAAAGAACTTGTATTTTTATTTTAAAAAACTTAACAGGTCTTCTATTTATATTCTGGATTTTGTTTTTAGAGTACAAACAACACCATATTTTTTCTGTCTGTGCTGGACAACATCTCGGAACATTGCGATTCATTTCGTTTGGTTTGGTTTCGTTTTCGTTTCTTAATTGCCTTTGGCTCCAGAAGCTCGCCAAAAATGTGTTAAAAATGCAAAAATATGGCCAAATATTCCCAGTACATATATCGTATATATAAAAACATATACAAACATATATATGTGTGTATCTGAATGTCAGGGCAAACGGGGGATGCCCTGCACTTTTATGTTTTATTGCCCCGAAACGCTTTGCGGTAAATTTATTGCCAAATTGTCGGCGACTTTCGAAAATTCACGAAATCTTCTTAGCCAAAAGAAAAAAATAATACAAAAAAATACAAAAACAGGGGCGGCGACCATAAAAACGGAGCCCCAACAGCTACAAACAAGCTGAAACATCTTTAATAATAAATTCATAATTATCGCATCCTTTGCCTTAAGACAATTTTTTATTATTTTTTAATCTCATTTCATTGAACACAACAACACAAAAAAAAAAGAGGGAAAAAAATGTGAAAAACATAAAATTCATAATAATATAATACGAGTAGTCGTCGGGGCCCAGCGAAACGAGAGGCAGCGCAATAATAATAATGAGGATGGTGTGCAATTACAGTTCCTCAGTAGCGGCCCCCTCTGCGATTCGGAGTCGCGTTCCCCGCTCCTGCTCCCGTTCCCGTTCCCCGGGGCGTCGACGTGGACAATTGGGAGGGGGTTACCGGAGCAGAGGGAGACTCCGACCGGGAACTGGAAGTGGCATCCAAGGGGAAGGTCTCCCCGGCCAGGGGCACTTCAATGGAACGCGGCAGGTTGGGATACACTTGCGGTGTGATCGCTGTGGGCGGAAAAATAATAATAAATAATAAGAACAATATTGGAAAATTTATAAAAAAAAGAGAGAAAGAAAGAAATTCATATCAGTTACTAATCAGGGACTTAAAGTTGGAATTACTCGAACTTAACCATTAATTATTGAAATTGAAATTAGTTCTTTATCGAATTAAATGTTTTAATTACTAAACACAACTCACTTTTTTTAAATAATAAAATATTTATGATATAGTTAAGTTATATGCTCAAGTTCATCTAGATTATAGATCAAATTTAGACTGAGTAAAGACTGCTTAGACTGCTTTACACACTTTAAATCTCACTTCCCTTGATTAAACACCGATTAATAATTAAACCGATCAATAATTATACTCACATTGATTCTGCCGATAACCAAATTGATCGGCATTGTAGAACACGGTGATGAACCGTCCATCGGTCATTCGATACGAATAATAGCCAACGACCATCAGGGTCTTGATCTCGTTGATTTTGCCAAAGTATCCGCGCTCATAGCGCGATGTTCCATCGTCCAATTCGAA
This sequence comes from Drosophila kikkawai, assembly GCF_030179895.1. Classification (NCBI taxonomy): domain Eukaryota; kingdom Metazoa; phylum Arthropoda; class Insecta; order Diptera; family Drosophilidae; genus Drosophila; species Drosophila kikkawai. Next base: position 16,643,881 of record NC_091733.1, on the reverse strand, counting down.
TCGATACTCGTAACTGCCATCGGGATATCGGTTATCGAAACGATCCAATAAGCGCACCTTGGCCTCCGATCCACTCCTCTCGCTCTCCACGATCTGCTGGGCGGCGGAGAGAGAGAGCAGCAGGAAAATAGAGAGCAGGAATGCACCGGAAGCTGCCATCTTGTGTGAACTGATGTCTGTGTGTGTGTGTGTGAGGGAGGGGAAATGGGAAGTGATTTGTGTGCGTGTGTGCGGATTTGTGGGTGTTGCGGTGTGTTGGCGTGTGCTGTCGCGTGTGAATTTCTTAACAGTTTAATTCGGAAACAGTGTTACTTTGGCTTTTTATAGTCGTCCACATCGCAGGCAGCGGCTGCGGCTGCGGCAGAAACGCGGCAGCGACTGAGACGCGCAAGATCTTCGACCTGGAGCAGGCTATTTCAAAAAAGTCGTGGGGATGGGGATGAGGCGGCGGCCAAATACACTGGGAAATGTCATTTAAACGGAAGAAAAATATTTTATATTCAAAATTAAAATCACCAAATTTTGGTTAACTCTGCCATTTACAGGGATTCAAGAAAGGATCCAAAAAAGTTCTCTTTCCTGCTCTTTCTTTGGCCTGATCCTTGTGGGTTTTTAAAAGTATTTATTTACAGATTTCCGAGTCTGCAAATAGCTTGCTTTTGCTGTAAATTACATTTGTAAAAACCCACTAATTTCGCCCAGTGCAGGCACATTTCCTACTCTCTCTCTCTCGCCCTCTCTGTTCTCAGTGCTAATCGTACAAAAAAAATCTTAATTTCATCTACTTACACACATGCTTATCGCTGTGGCCTGCTCAGCGGGTAAAGGGGGGCTAGGGGGGCTAGGGCTGGACGAGGGGCGGGGCCGGGGCTGGACAGGTTGCTAACTGGCCAATTTGGTTGCGCCTCTTTTGTGTGTTTGCTTTTGGCGCTGCTTCGCTGTTCGCACGGCCGCCAAATTGGGCTCATTGGGTTAAGGAGGGGCTGGGTTAAGGGTGAACTTGGGGGGTGGGGGGGGGAGGGTAACGGGTATGGGCAATCAAAGTTGGCAACTGATACACCAGACATAATCGATTTGCTGCCAATTGATGTATGGCCCAGGCAAGCGCTACAAAGTGCCTTTAATGCCGCCTGTTCAGAATGAATGTCCAATATCTATCTAATAAGCCAGATAAATTATATCATTAAATGATTTATGTGGCCATAGTGACATGATCATGAGTGCGGAAATCGCGCTTCTCTGGCTATCTTTATGCATATTTCAGCAAATAATAAAAGCCCGAAAAGTGTCAGATATCTTTAAACCAAAGATATTTAACTTCAAGTTGTTAATTTCTATATTATTTTTTAACTATTGTTAACTTTAAGGGTTTAATTATTGTATTTAGAAACTTTTTATGAATATATTTTACAATTTATTAATTTAAATATTTTATAAATTGTATTTATATATATTTATAGGGTATTATAATTTTAATTAGAAGCTTGCCAAGCCCTGAAGAAGTCATTTTCGACCCCATAAATCATACATATATATTCCTGATCAGCATCAAAAGCCAAGTCAATCTAGCCCTTTTCCAAAGAAACAAAATTTCAAAAATGTATTTTTCAAGTTACACCATTAAAATTATCAAAAAATTGGAAAAAAAAGAAAATTGAAAAATACTTTAAACTTGTTAAGCAGATTTATTAACCTTATAAAAACTAAGACAAAAACGCTTTTCGCATAGAATTTTATGTATTTTTGGCTTAGTTATAAATTTAAAAATCAATTTACTAAAATGTTATAACTTTTAAAATTGTAAAAATTGTTTAATTCAAATTCATACACCCAAAAACACCTTTATCAACAGACTTACCACCTCTTAGCACCCACTGTTTTGCGGCAGTAGCTCAAAAATATTCATAAACCCCACAATTTGGGCGGCTCTGTCATCGCTCAAAAAGCTCAAAAAGTGGGGATTCCATTTGGAGCAGATGCAACACAACCACCACACAAGGGGAGATGGCCCGGAAGCCAGCCGAGGGAAGGAGCAAGCTGGGCCACTCTGTGTCCTGCGGCCAATTAGGGCTAATTTATGATTTCAATCATTTCTTAATTGCATTTAATGTGCAGCGATTTAGCGGGCCCCTCAGCTTGCAGGCCTGGGACCTGCCGAAGGTCAGGGGCGTGACAGGGGGCAGGGGGGCTGGGACCAAACGAGAGGGACTACTTGGTCAGTCGGCCAAAGTTAATGATGTGCAATTGAGCCGGGTTGCCGGAGGGAGGAGCGCGGAACTTAACTGGCTTTGGCATAGTGCTGGTGCCTGGTGCCTGGTGCTCCAGGGCAGCTGTCGATACGTCGACACGGACTTATCGCCATTTAATTAATTTGCGCACACCTCAAAGGTCAGGCCAGTGCGTTTAAAAATCACTCTCAATAAATGTATTATTGTTGTTGTTTTTTGTGTATAATTTAATGATTGATCGGTGGGGATTTTTATTAAATAAAGACATAAATATATCTGGAAATTTGGAGGAATCTTTAAGTCACTTGAATTTTTTTCAACTAAATGTATATAATTTTATATACGGAATGTTTTCTTTCCGCTTTCCTCTTCCACCAAAATATGAATTAAAACAATTGTGGTTTAATTTTTCAGCTCCTCCATTGTTGAATTTTAGTTAAATTCTTTTGTTTTTTTTTTTTTTTTTTTGGTTTTTGTCAAGCCAAGGCAAGTGCAGATTTATAGCCAAGTAGCAGTGACAGGACAGTGACAATCGCAGTCACAGTCGCTCACTCACACTGGGTGAGTCAGTCACGCAGTCACTCTGTCAGTTTGCCAGTTTGTCGCCCTGTCAGTACGGGGCCAAAAAAGCGCGCTAAACTTGCCAAAGTGGCAGCAGCAGCAGCAGCAGCAGCAGCAGCACCAGCAACTTCCTTCATCCTGGCGTAAACTGATTTATTTATAAACGTATTTTATCTCTGCCTGTGACAAAGCATTCATTTCACATTCTGGCGGACAAAAGGCAGGGGCCCCCCTTCCCCTTCACAAATTAAAATACAAAAGTGCAAAAATGTTTGGCAAACTTGTTGCGCCCCAATTGAGGCACACAGGCAGAAAAATAAATAAATAAATCAAATAAATAATAAATCAAATTTAGTTTAAGGGTTTAAATAATTTGTTGTTATTTGAAGTACTATATTTCTTATTATTTTGCCTGAAAGAGTGGTAGAGGCCTTTCTCTCGGTGCTGATGTGTAAAGGAGGGAGGGGCCTTTAAAGGGGGGGAAGAGCCCCATCAGCAAGGTCATTTGTTTTGTATGTCGATGACAAAGACACCGTCCGAGAAGAATCCACAACAGAAGGAGGAAGATGTTTCTGTGCAGTCGTGACAGGAAGTGATTCCTGGTACTATATGCTGATGCACTGTGCCAAATAAGGCACTCAGAGCTGCATAACATTTTTGAATAATTTTTAATTTCCAAAATAGGGTTTTTCTAATAGCCAAGAATTAAGAAAATATTTTTTTGGCATGTAGAAATCCCTTAAATCCCTGGAAAACCCATATTTTCTCCAAGTGTGGCTCTTTGCCTTTGCTGCTGTCTGTCTGTGATGCTAAATGGTTGAGACAACAACGCTGTTTGTCATTACCGGGCTTCGGTTATTTTTGGGCAGTACACTTAAAGAAATAGATATATTTGAGATAAAAATCAATTTTAAAAATTATTTTCTGAAATTATCAGCAAAAGAAAATATATTTTCATGATTTTCCTTAATTGTAATGCTAGTTTTTTATTTATTTTTATTTATTTTTATTTATTTTTATTTATTTTTATTTTTTTTGAGTGCAGCAACAACAACATCGACATTCAAGAAGCAGCAGGAGCCCCAGTTTGCCTTACTTTGTGGGTGTCAGCGATAGGACCCGCGGCAGTCTGTTGACGACGTGCTGCAGCTTTCAGCACGCAGCCAAAACACAGGCACAGTGGGGCAAAGGCGAGCAGAAGTGGAAACAAATTAATAAATATTCATAAGCCACATCAATTCTTTAACTAAAAATAAAATTTGATAATTTATTTAACATCTAACTTCTTTTAAATATAAATAATAATTATAATATATTAAAAAATATAAAACTCATTCAAATATAAGGATAATTTAAGCTTTTGATAAGTTCAGTTTATTATTTATCAATATAATCAACTCTACATTTTATTTACTCATCCCTTGCAAGTTTATATTCACAAATATCTTTCACCATGGCTCTTGATGTTGTCAATTGCTCTCAAGTGAATCTACAGCCCAAAAAAAATAAATAAATAAATAAATTCGCCGACGAGACGAGACCAGAAGAAATCGCAGATACAGATACAGATACAGATACAGATACAGACTTAGCCACAGATAAACACACGGAACAGAACCAGCCAGTGGTTGGGTGGTGGCGGTTAAAGGGGGGCGACAGACAAAGTTACACACAAATAATGTACGAAAGTGGCTTATAAAACAAAATTTGTATGAATGGTCCATGTAGCGCTGGCTGCCTACGTGACATGACATCCCCGAGATACAACTTGTTGTGGAAGCCCCTTCTCACACCCCCACTTAACCACCGCTGAAAGCAGAGGTGTGCTCAGGAGGGGACCCAACTAAATTCAAGACATGTTGTTCAGAGTTGTTCACTTTGATGACTTATCTGTCACATGTTCATCCACAATTGTTCATTCTTTGTTGTTTATAGATCTCCTGTTCACTTAGCTGCCTCCGTGTTCACTTGCTCTCTTGTTCATTTATGGGTTTGACTTGCTCTCTCTCTCCTTTATCCTTTCAGTTCAGTGCGCTCCTTGCTGAGTTGTTCACATTGCTTTTCTGTTCATTTAGCTGATCATTTGCTCAGTTCACTTAGCTTAATATATAATTGCATTTCAGGAATATTTCCCAAAAAAAAAAAAAAACTAATTTCATTTATAATTTATTACACAAATATGTGAAATAAAATACATAAAAACCTATATTAGAAGTACAGCCCCCGTAAATAAGGCTATGCTTACGGCACTGATTCAGATAGCTACCTTTTAGTCCGGACTCCGTAGCACTTTGCCCACTTTTTTGTGGCTTTGAGTCTGCTGCCTGTTGCCGGCAATGGAATAATTCCCATCAAATCACGTCCCTCGCCCGCCTTCTTTTTTCCTTCTTTCTTTACTTTTTTTCTTGCGGTGCTCTTCAAAACTCAGATACAGATACAGATTTCTGCTGGTTGTTTTTCTTTTTGGGCTGTGCTTTTTTATATGATATGCCGAGCATCTCAAAACAATTTGTAAGACTTAAGCTGAGTTTGTTTGGTGTCTTGCATAAATTATAAAATCCGCAAGCTGAGTGCCCGTGCAAAAAAACAAAAAAAAAAAAAAAATGAAATAAAGATAAACAAATACCAGGAATAGGGAGCAGGGAAAAGGGTGTGTGCTAACAACGAAACTTAGCATAGGTTCACAGAGAGAAAATATTGCAAGTTTTAAATTGGAGACTTAAGAGCAAAGGAGTCTTAAAAAGAAATCATAATTTTACAAATTAATATAATTAAATATTAATTACAATTCTCTTAAACTCTTTTTTTTTTTGGCAAGTTTCCCTGATTTTCTCATAAGCTTTTTATCCTAGCATCTCCAAGTGAAGTTCTGCAGATCTAGGACTGCCACAATTGTATCTGTGTGCCTCGGCTTGCATAAATTTATTAAGCGGCTAAGCCAGGACGAAATTCACAATTCTCAATTACCGAAAATACGGCAGAGTTTCTGGCCGGCGGGGCCGAGTGGTCCAAGTGCAGCTGCAGTCCCTCTAATGTGTATCTTACGGATGCGGATCCGGATGCGGACTACCCTGGACTACACACACAACTAATCCAAGTCAATAAAATTCTAACCATAAAAAGGGGCAGGCCGTGGGCCATGGTCCTGGAATTCTTATTGGATTTTGCTGACCGTGGCTAAAATTGCAGCTGAGGTCTCCCATTAAATCTACATTTTTGCTGGCAAAAACCCCCACCAAGTGTGTGCATATGTGCCTCGGGGCGAGCGTGGGAGTGTGGCGTGTGTGTGTTTCCGGTCACAATTGAAATTTACGGAGAGCCGCATTATTAATCTCAAGATTAGATTGAGTCTTGTATTTGATAAACGCCAAATGTTTATGCCAAATATTTATGCCTTACCTAACTGTGTGTGCAAAGGGGTGTGCAAAATACCCCCAAGTAGTACTTATGGGTATGGGTGCGTGCACAGATTGCAGGGGCTCACATAATGCCCGGTAAAGGGGGTTAAATGCAGTGAGAGAAATATGGAAGAAGATGGAGGGGTTGTTGTAAATTATGCAATTTTAATTTGCCAGCTCAAATCGAATACTTAAAGCCTCTAAGGAATTGGTAAATCCAAAGTTAAAGTTAAGTCCTTAAAAGTTTTAAGAAAATCCTATTTAATATTTATAAAAAATCTAACTTTCTGTATGTGAGGAGTGAGAGTTGCCCGGGTATGTGCCCAGTTTACCAATGTCTTAGCCTTTTTTTAAGTTTGCTACGTTTTTTCTGTTGAGTTCGCTTGGTTTTTTTTGTTTTTTTTTTTTTGGGTTATTTTTCGCGTGTGTGCTCTCATTGTGCTTTGAGGTTTGATAACCTCGATATAAATCTGGAAAATGCCGCAGTCACTCACACACGCAGTTTCTGGCTGTTTGGCATTCGGGCTTCCCTGCAAATTTACCATGGGAAGTAGAGTAAGAATTTCTTTTGAAATTGATTTAAAATACAGATTTTAGGATATTTTATAGAAGTAACAAATATTTTACATTCAAGAAAGATAAAAATATTTAATAAAAAAATTAAATGAGAAGGTTTTTCATATTTAAGAATGCTTTCTTGGTAGTTCTAAAGATTAACCTAATTATTGGTGCTTTTTACCCATGGTTCCCTATAGGTCAACGCTTCGTTTCGGTTTCGGTTTTTGGTTTTGGTTTCGTCTCTGCATTTGGACTTCTCCGGATAATCGCACGTCCGTCGGACTTGGAGCCGCTCTGGAGCTGAAGTTCAATGGCTGGACATTGCCATTCCCGGACGGATTTCCATTGCCATTCAATTTGTGTGTGTCGGCGCTTTGAATTTTTCATGCGACACGTCAATTATGGCCATTACTCAATTTATTTATTTACTTTGCTATTTATTTATTTACAATACGGAAGTCGGGCTCGATTCAGACATGGGTCAGCTCCCAGGAGGACTCGGTCTGGCTCCCTTCCCCCCCTCCCCCCTTTTTTTTTTTGTTGTTTTCAGCTGTATTTCAGCTCCTTTCCCCCCCGTTCTTACTTACCAAAGAGTGCTCTTCGCATGAAGATAAATTAATTTGGGCAAATGGCCAAATGATGGGCCTGGGGGTTAAGGGCTAAGCGGCGGGCCTGTGAATATTTACATAAGTAATCAGGGACAAGGGTCATCGATGACCCATGGCACCTTATAAATAGCCACAAGTGCTTGGGCCCACTCAGCGAAAATCTGGCCAGATCGAACCCATTTCTCGCTGTGCTGAAACATATTTTCCGGGGTGCATAATCCATCATATATTGGGTAGAGCCGCCTGTCTGGAAAACGCTAATGTGTTTGAGTTTTCCCGAGGGGATTGTGTGATTGGAAGAGGATCGGGGCGGGATTGGGGGATGCTGGGAAGAAGTGAATCCAGTGCAAAGTCCATTCAATCTTCATTTCCAATGCCGCTGCTTTTATGGGGCTTCACGTGAGTGCGGTAAATGTGTAAACTTTGATGCAGGCAAGGAACGTAAAAAAGTATGGAGAAGGAGGAGGAGGAGACCACCCAACCCCTTCCAGAATTGCAGCCAAGGTTATGCCCGTGCCAGAGATGGTAGCGTGACTCACGCGGTTCGTTTATTCATTACATTCAGCCCGCTTGCACACTCAACTCATTCACACTCTCGATCCTGGGCTGGGAGGCGGTCCTTACCATTCATTACGTGGGCATGGCTGACTCGTAAATACAAAACGGGCCAAAGGGAGCTAACGGGGTCAAAAGGACGAGCCCGAATCTCTGGCCCGCATAGGATTAGTAGCGAAATGAATAGCTGCAGTTATCCTGCCACAGAACTCGGTACCGATTCAGCCGCCGAATCACTGAAAGAAAATAATTAAGAAGTAAGTTTCGTTAGGAAATAAATCGATTTAATTTGATATATATTTTTTTAGCTTTTAATTGCTGCTCAAAATTAATTAATTGAATATTTCTTTAGCTTCTATTTGCTGCTTACTTTGTAATTATCTCTGTTAACCCAATTTCCGGCAGTGTATCCTGCATTTTACGAGCATATGTGGGAGTGCTGCGGCGAAGGCAAAGGTAAGCAGCCGAGTCTTACGGGCACATGCAGCCTGGGAAAGCTGGGAAAGCTGGAAAAGCTGGAAAAGGGCCCCAGCTATAGCCAGAGATGGAGCTGTTTTATGAATGCTCACCGATTTGCCGCCGACAAATCTTTTGGCATCGCCTTTTCACCATGGCGGCCACCCAATTTGGTACGTTTTTACAGAAACCATTTAAATTGAAACCAGCAAGAACTGAGCATGGAGAGGAGCATTGCCACAAAAGGCCACCGACAACCGACAGTCGGCAGCTGGCGAATTGAGGCTCGGCATGTGTTTTTGTCAGCCGCCTCATAATGTCCCATCTTTTGGCCATCAACGGGGGCCTCCCCTGTGCCCCTAAACTATTTGGAAATCGCACCAAATAGACCGACCTGGGCGGAAAGTAATTATGGGGGCAGTTCCTAAAAGCCTGCAGCTTGCATGAGTGTTGATATTTCTTCTATAATTTATAATTCCTTAAATGTACACAAAAAAAAAAATGAAAGGGTTTTAAATATTAATATTAAAGCACACAGAAAGGGGAGGGAGGACACTTAGGGAGCTGTCAGGCAAGGAATTGAGACACATTTCCAAAGTCCAAAGTCGAAGATGAAGATGAAGTCAAGTGGAGCCTAGAGCTGGTAGCTGGTAACTCCTTGGAACTCGGAATATAGTGACTGGCCAACTCAACTGTGTCGGACTGGTGACTGCAACAATTGTTTTCAATTTGATTTGCAGCAAGTAGAGCGAGTTGCGAGCCAGTCAAGTGTGTGTCCCTCCCAGGGGGAGGGTGTCCCCTAATGTTCGGGCCTTCAGTTTGAGTTGCCTTCATCATCAACATCGTCAGGAGCAGCAGCAGAAGCATCATCATCGTCGTCGTCGTCGTCGTCATCATCATCATCAGCCGCCTCGCTTGCCAAAATGTCGTTGGCCAAAGTTGATGGCTCGGTCTCGGTTTCGGTTTCGGTCTCGACTTGGCTTACAGCCTGCAGCCAAAGGGGGAAAATACACAGAGAGAAATAATGTATATATAAATGTATTAGAAAATATTATATGTGATAAATGGAGTTCATGGAAAAGTATAGGTTTCCTTTTTTAACCCCCGAATAGAAGCTTATGAGCTAGCTTTTGTTTTCTGTGTACTGATACAGGAGAGAGGCTCCAGTCGCACTTACATTGGGTACCCGCTCGGTGCCAGCTACACTTGTGTCCACATCCCCATCCACAATGTCCTCCACATTCTCCACATCCTGCTCGTTACGCTCCGGGTCGCTTATTGAATTTCGCTTAGACCCCGCTCCACCTCCCATTCCCGTTCCCGTTCCCGATTCCATTTTGGATCCCACTCCGGGCACTTCCAGGCTGCGCGGCAACACCGGCCTCTCTCCGGTTAGCGTCTCTGCGTTTTGGATAAATTCATTAGCGGCTGAAGGAACAAGTAGTAACGCTGAAGCCTCCGGCATGGAATTATGGATGTCCTTAACCTCGATCATACCATATCCTAGGCCCTGGGCTAGCTGTTGATACTCACGCATGTCCACATGATAGCCTCGATTGTCCGCCGTGTAGAATATGGTAGAGAACTGGTCATTGGGCAGGGGCACCGAGTAGTAGCCCTTTTTGGCCAGGACCAGATCCTTGCCCACGGGCAGCCAGTAGGCGCGCTCATAGCGGGTGTTGCCATTGTCCAGCTGGAATCTATATTCATATATATATATTTTCGTTTGATTTTTAAGAGTTTGCAAAGACAGCTCACCTGAACTCATACTCTCCATCCGCAGATCTGCGATCGAAGCTGTCAATCAGGCGGGGACTCACTTGGGGAGGTGAGGGAGCAGGAAGTGGAATCTGAACAGGAGCCTGAACTGGTGCCTGAACTGGAGCCTGAACTGGAGCCTGAACATGAGCAGGAGCTGACACCACCAGTGGTGGCCAGTGATGAACATACTGATGCCTGTCCGCCTTCTCAGTGGTACTCCTTGGGGTGGTCGTACGCCTGGGCCTCCTCGTCCACCGCGAGTCCACGGGACTGAGGACTAGCAGGAGCATCATCAGCATCACCGCCAGCGGACCGACTTTCGGGGCAAACTCGAACATGCTGCTCAGAATTGAATAATTGATTGTGTGGCATTGCCAAGCATATCGCCTTATATATACCCAAGACCGCCGCAGAGGCCACTCGAGTGAAGCCTTTCGGCACTAAAGATGAAAAATGTCCGGCAGAGCAGGCCTGTTCACCCAGAAAAAAAAAACAACAACAAAAACAAAAAGGAGTCAAATGAAAAGAAAGACCCAGGCAACAGGCTGGTCTTGAAGTATAATAAACCCATTCCTCACACGTCAATGGCAATGATTTGGCAGTGCTTTTGGGGTCTCGCCTCCCACATTCCCACATCCTCGGTTCTCTTGAGTTCTTCTTCCCTTCCGAGTGCTTTCTCCCCGAGGTCAGTGCTGTCAGATCAGCATTTTTTCAGACGAAAAAAGATATCCTAAATAAAGGATCATTCAAATCTAAATATTAATATTAAGTAAGATCTATAGAATTTAAATTCTGGAAAAAAACAAAAGCACTTTCATTTCCAAGAATTCCCTTGGGTAAACCATTTTCCCCCTTTGTAAAGTCCCTTTTCTCCTTGGCCAACTCTGGTGCCACCTCCTTCTCCTCCTCTGAACGCTTCTCTGGTGGGTTTTGTGAGGCGTCACTGTGCCTTTTGTGATTTTGACAGTATTATCGAGGAGGAGGCATCCTTGGGACTCTTTCTGGGGCTTGTTTACTTCGTTTGTTTGTTTGATTATTTGTTTGTTGCGCCGCCACCGCCGCCGAATCGATACCGAAGTGTGTCAGTCCCAGATGCAAAAAAAATATAAGAAAAAAAAAAGAAGAAAAAAGTTAAATCTCAGCCCCAAATCGACTTGGTTCATTGACCAGGCCGCGTCATCGTTCGTTCCACATTGCTATCGGTTTGGCCCATCTCATCATCTGGCGGCCGGCGGGCCTGGTCATCGATTTTGATAGCAGTGTAGGCGTCGCCATCTGCCCCTAATTGCTTAACCCTTGTGTGTGAAAATGCCAGACTTCATCTGGCATTCATCACGCCCTCCCTGTTCTGGGTTAAATATTTATGTTTTCCTTGGCTTTGTTTGTGATGACTTTGATTTGACAGCGACAGAATGGTTTAATGGGAAAGGGGGATTGATTTTTGCAGACTTTCTTTGTTTGTTCAGTGAATGGGAGATTAGGTTGGGGCTAGGGAGGTTCTGTATGCTTTTTTTTACAAAAAAAACAAGCAAGAAAACATTGAAAGGTGTTGATTTTGTAGGTAAAAACTGAAAAGTTTTTACTTTTTTGCTTGTTAACTAAACTATGTTACTTAATTTTAATTATATTTAAATTGTTTTTATTTTTTAAATATTTTACATTATTAAATATATTTTTTATATTATAATTATTATTGTTAAAATAGTTTAAGTATTTTTAATTAAATTATTATTGAAATATTTTAATTTATTATTATATTTTTATTATTAAAATATTTTAATGATTATAAAAATATTTAATTATTATTAATTTAATATTTTAATTATTATTAAATTATTATTAAAATATTTTAATTATTATTACAATATTTATTATTATTTGTAAAATATTTTTTAAAGCCTCTTTCTTTGTAAATACATTTTTTCTTAATAAATATATCTGTAAATGTCTGTAAATATAAATTATCTGTCAAGCCAATTTTTAAGATGATTAATTAACACCTAAATGGCTTTTAATTGATAAATTCAATTCAGAGATCATAATTTATCAACAGAATTAATGATCAGTTCACCGAGGAAAATGCCATAAAAGGGTATTAATAAATTAAACAATTATTAATAGATTAAAAAGTACTATATGGTGACAGTATCGAGTGAAGGGTTAATGCTTTTTTGGAGCCTGTCTGTCAAACCGCAAGCGTAGTTAATTAATGTAAGCACTTTGAAGGAAACAGCTGCCGCCCGTAATCTTATTTTCCCAACATTTCTGACATCTCATACTATCAAGGTTTAAGGTGCCGACTAACGGCACCGCCGATCTTATCTCCCAAATGCATTCATTTGACTTTTAATGACGGCGGCGGCGGCATCGCCTCAAAATATTTCGCATGTAAATGCCAAAAAAAGAGTCGTAAAAAAGGCCTTCGAATGGGCAGCTTGAAAAAGGTGCTAAAATGGAAAGAAGTTAAAAAGGAAAGATAAGGTACTTCTTAAACTATCAAGTCGAGATTAACATTATTTATAAAACAATAACAGTATAAATATTTATAAGAACTATTCTCGAAAAGGGATTGAGATGCGCACAACAAACTAATAAATATTTCTACCCACATAAGTATAAAATATTGTTGAAAAAAAAGGAATAAGAAAGGAAACCAGCAGCAGAGTTCCGCTATATGTGGCCCTTTCGGCGTGTGCTCCACAATATTTCATTTCCCATTTTCCATTTTCTTCCCCCCTCCCCCCCCAGTAGCCAAACAAGGTCCACCCTTAGCCAGCGGCCAAGGAGACCGACGTTGGCATTTTCAAGTGTCTAAGCCATGAATTTATATTGCTCGATTTCGATTTAAAAGTATTTCGGTTACATAATCTCGGCATTTTTATCACATTCCAGCCACTGTTTGATGCTCCCGGCCAAAACTTTCCTCGATTCGTCTCCCAAAACTGACCTCCTGGCTCCTCCCAGAAGCCGCCACCCATCTTGTTGTGGTGTAAATTGCTCAATTATAGGCAAGGCAAGTTTGTATCTGAGGGCCGGGCCTCCTCCTGGGCGAGTGTATCTTTGTATCTTTGTATTGTATCTCGGCATGTGCGAAAGTTTAGACGGCAAAGTTTCGCTTTAAGTTGATTACTCCATGATTTTCAGTTGACCAAACAGCATTTTCCGTGGTCTCTCTCGCTGGCGGCAAATGTGTGGAAATGGATTTTGGAATTGGTTCAAATCTCGGTCAAAGGAGTGAGTATGTTATGCATTTTCCAACAAACAACAGCGAATGCAATAAGCTTGGGAAAATGAGAGGGAAAATAAATATGGCTGTCCCACAAAGAAGGGATGTTGGAAACTTAAATCAAACTCGAGTTTTCCCTGAAAATTCTGGCAAGTATACTAAATATTACTTTAGTTTATTAAGTTTTCTTTGGTTTTTAAAATTTTAAGGGTTTTATATTATAACTAACAAGTTCAAACATGAACAAAATAGCTCAAAATCTGTAAAAATTTAAACTAAAATTAAATCAAAATTGGATTTTCCCCAAAAATGCAAATGACAAACTAGTTAAATGATTTGAAATAAGTTTTCTTTGGTTTTTATAATATTCTGGGTTTTATATTATAACTAACAAGTTCAAACATAAACAAAACATCTCAAAACATCTTTAAATATCTTTCCTTAAAGTTACTCAATCTATTTTATTTGTTGTCAACAATTTTAATGGCATTACGTTAGTCCCGTGTCAGACCTGCGACAAAAAGTGCAAAAAGAAAAGCACAGCAAAAATCACGATCAATCGCTTAAAGTTTAAAAAACGTGAGCTTAAAAAACCAGTTTTTTAGTCTGATTTTTTTGTTTGTTTCGTTTGTTTTTTTTTCCTTTTGCAGTCTCTGCCTTATCGCACTCTTTTGACTATATAATATAAAGGTCGACGTATTTACTTCTATTTACGCCGGTACATAGACCGGCAGCCTGGGTTTTCGGCATAAAGCCACGCGCCAGATATGCAAATAGACGCGACAATATGAGCTACAATGAAATCTTGTTACTTTTTACTTTTCAAATGCAAAGAAGACACACAAAATGATGGTTGCTTTATATCCCCGGCTCTGTTGATTTAGGCAAATTCGCATTTTGGCCGCAGCCGGGAAACTTTGTGCCGGAAAAACCGCGGATGTGGTTGTAGATTTCGATGTGGGATGTATACATTGATGTTTGTGGGATGTGCGCGATGCGGGCCACCCCTTTTCGGCGACTTGCCTCGAAACAATTTGCCCAGAATTCGGAGGTCCGTCTTGGGATAGTTACCCCGAAAGAAAAAAAAAAAATAAATAAAAACAATAACAGCGTTACTAGAAAACACAGAGTGGCCTCCATAAAGTAAACCAAAACCAAGTAAAATAAGAAATACTTTAAACAAATAAAAGAGAAGAGTATGTAAAATTTTTTAATTTTGTATTATTTATTTATAAATAGAAATAAAAATTTATTTATAAATTTAAGGGCTAAGAATCTAATTTTTTATTTAAACAATTTGAATTTAAATTTCTTATTTTCTTCAATGTTCTTTTTGCTTTTTAAGCTTTATAAATCTTTAAAAATCCATAAGTACGCTCTTTCAAGACCTTCATAGCCTGGGCCCACTGTACTGCGAGGGGAGGAGGTGCGGGGAAAGCTGAGACAAAAGGCGCTTCATCAGCAACAACAATGACAGCTAACAAACAACCGTTAAGTGCCGCAACAAATCGCCAAAAATTGAAAATGGTGGGAATACCGTTCCATTCAGGGACGCCGCAGAAGCCACACAGCTCGTACACACACACATAGCTACAATCTCGTTTTTGGTCCGCTGTGGGACCGATGCACTGAGAGAAAGCAGCACCCAAACAAAATATTATTATTATAATTTAAGTCGAAAGCTTGCTAGGCAGTGAAGAAATTCTTGATCAGCATCACAAGCCGAGTCAATCTAGCCGCAAAGAAAGCTAAGTTTACTAATATTCTATAAAATACTCCACAATGGGCAGTAAATTAAATTTAAAATACAAATTAATTTCAGTATTTAGATTTATTATTTTTATATTAATACTTATTTTAATGTATTTTTGGCTTAGTTATAGATTTTGTAAGTATTAATTTTCTCAAAAATGATATAAAATGTGAGATAAAATTTTAAAAATTATCCCATAGTCGCTTTCCGAATTAAACTTTATTTATGAATTTTGTTTCCCCCAGAATTCCAAATTAAAATTATAAAAAATTTCTATAGTTGAAAATATTATTTGCATTATTAGTTATTAAAAGCACTAACTATTTCTCGCCGTGTTGGACAAGAGAAAGATTACCGGGCACCAGGGCTAAATAAAAGACAATAAAAACAAATAAAAAGTTTTTTCAAATGCCATTTGAATTAAACTGGAATCGGAGCAAAAAGGAAGCTGAAACAGTTGCGAAAAATAAACCAAAAGTAGCACCAAAAAGTAAAAAGAAAACAAAACAAAGAAGATGTAGCGTCAAAGCAAAAAGGAAGTGATGACTGTACGGGTAAGCCCCGACCAAAGAATTCTCTTAAGCGATTCGCATGCTTCTTGTGTGCGCACAAGTTATGTTTTTCAGCTTCCTGTTTCTTTTTCTTTTTTTTTGTATCCTCGACGGGACATCCTGACTGAATAGATTTTCGTGTCATTCGGATTCTCACAACTCTCAGATAGCTACATTTATTTATTGAACTTTTAGTTTTATTTCTATAAATATATATTTACAAACGTGCGCAAAAAAAAAGGAAAAAAATAATTTTAGTCACGAAAATAATTTATTTTAAAGGTTATTAGCTTTCCAAGTGGCTTGTACTTATATCTACTGCCTCTGTGGATCACTTTTAGCCGAAACTATATCCGTTTACGGTGACTATTAAAGCAATTTACTTGGGGCTCTTCTTCGCGTTGCACCCTTGGCGGTCGTATCAGAAACTCAACTGCAATTATGCCTTAATATTAACTTTCTTATTTATATATTAATTTGTAAACACTCTCACCTGGCAGCGCATGATAGCCCTCGGAATCGGCTATATAGCATCTCAGCTCATAGCCCAGACCCTGGGCCAGGTGACGGGGCTGCACGTAGAAGCCCTCGACCACCCGGCCATGCTGATCCTCAGAGTAGTAGCCCTTCTCCCAGCGACGGACGCCATGGGGTATGGCGTAACTAAAAATAAAAAATATTATAATGTATATTAAGATAAAGGTAACCTGAGGACTTGCCCAAAGATATAGCTGCCATCCTCGTTAAGGTCGTAGAAATTGTCGCGCCAGGGATTGTAGTCCTCCTCTGAATCCTCGGTCTCACCAGCTGAAGGCTGCGGCAAGAAACCTGGTAGCTGAGGTTGAGATGGAGGCTGAGGTTGAGGCTGAGGCTGAGGCTGAGGCTGAGGCTGAGGCGTTGTATTCTCCTCGGTGGACTCTTCTTCATCCCCTTCACCATCCTCCTCCTCGTTGGATTCCGGATCTTGGGCAAACTGAGCCCGTGCCTCGGCCCCCGTGCTGGGCGCAATTATTCCTGGCCGCCTTGCCGTTGATGGAGGCGAGAAGGGCGTGGTGGCCAATGGGGCAAAGGCATTGGCCAGCTGCTCGCCGAGTAACTGCTTCAACTGTTCCCGCATCTCCGCGCTGTTCTCCTCGCTGCTCTCCTGGCTCTCGCTACTCGCTAGGCCACCCCCATCACCTCCTCCGAATCTCTCGAAGCTCTCGCCATCGAAGTTGGGTGTCTGCAGATCCTGTCGCGGCGGAGCAGGCACTCGACCCGGCGGCGACCTCTGTCCGGATGTCAGGAGCAGAATCGAGAGCAGCAGGTGAATCTGCAGCGAATACCGAACCGATGGCATCTTGGCGCTAACTACTGTCCCCCCCAACCGGAGTACACTTTTTATATGGCCGCATGGGAATGGAATTGGTTGCCTGGGGTGTTGCTTGGCTGCGGACACTGGCCGATGAGCTGGCGGGCCACAAATCAGCCGGAGCCGAAGCGCCGGCCGAGAGTGCATAAATCTATGGCTAACAAAAGACGGAATGCGCGCGACAAATTTGCATTTCGGCCGGCGAGCTTTGGAGCAACAGATATGGATGCGTATCTCAGTATCTGTCAGATACAAGCTGGCCAGTTGGAGTATAATCTAATCTATCCACGAGATGCAAGAAATAATAGCAGCACTGTCACATTAAATATTCTAGAGGTTCTAAGACTAGGATTTTGGCTTTTAAAAATAAAAAGAAATGTATGTTTATTTATAATGTAGAAAGAAACTGTTTTGTTGCTTCATAAATATTTTATAAATATGAATATCAATTTATTTATCAATTTCAGGGTTAAGAATCATCTAAGAAAATGCTTTTATTTTTTATTTAAATATTTTAATGTACCTTTCTCATTTAGTTAAATGTTTTGCCTGCTTTTTAAGCTATATAAATTTTTAAAAATTCCTATTTACACCCTTCCAACACCTACTTATTGTGGTCCCACTGTATTGCTAAAACTTAATGGGATGTGTCTAGGAAATAGGTGTACTTAATTTACTTCGATATACTTATAGATACGTATACGTAATATACGTATACATAATATACGTATACATAATATACGTATACGTAATACAAAAGGCTAAAGTAAATTTTAAATTATTTTTTTTTTAATTTATATTTAAATTAAAATTAAGAATGTCGGGCATTTAGATTGGGAATAAATCGCTTATTGGCCGTTTTTTGGTTTCCTATTTTAAAGCTTATATGGTTTGAATTTACTTTTTTAACATTTTTAACAAAAAACACCACAAGTAAATTACTGAAAAACCCTTTAAAAACTGGCTAAGCACAAGCACCGCTTAATTATACAATTTAAATCGGTTCTTGGCTGTGACAACGCCCACGGGCGGTCCAACCAGGCTGGGTGGTGGCCTGCTGGTGCTCCCCAATCCAAATTGGGTCATCCGAGTTTATCTGCGAGTGCTGCCTACTTACGGGCATATCTTACCGGCAAAGGGCATATTTTTGGGGCTTTAATAGCAATCCCACAGTTTCACATGGAGCAGAGACAAAAGCCATCATTTACATTTCCACCAAATGAATTTTTATTCGATCGTATTTCAGTTTATTTTACATGCATTCATAGACACACACATTTTGCCCTCTTATCGCTTATTTAAATCTATATATTCTTCGTTTATTTTTTTGGTAATTATTTTATGCTCGTATTTTTTTGTCGCTCGACAATTTACAATTACAATGCTTGCAGTCATTGAAAAAAAAAAAACAAAAAAAAAAGGACATGAGAACAGGTTTCTCTCTATTTTTATCCTTTGTTCTGGGCATTGTTTATTTCGATACTTTAAGTATTTATTTATGTATATGTTTTTATATAAAAAAAAAGTATCATACATTTGACTTAATCCTACACATATCTGGCTTATAATACACTTTTTCCTTCTGTAGATTTTGTATTTTATTTATAGTTTTTAGTAAAATCGCTAGTTTTTCTCTTAAATTGTAGCAAGAAAAAAGGTTATAACAAAACGAATAAAATACAATTAACAATTACAACTAGTTCATGGGTTTTTAATACATAAAAGCAAAACCTAACAAAGGGATTCGTTTCGGATATGACCAAGTCGGTTTGGTTTCTTTAATTTATTTATTTATTTACAAACGGAACGGCCCAAAACAATACCTATTATTTGTGTTACTTCTGGCTCTAAAAAAAATATAGAAATTAAACTTCAAGTTCACAGTTCATGTTGACCAAGAAATTGACTTTATTTGAACAAAAGTAACTGCGATTGGAGTGCCCCCAGAGAGTTTTCCTCAAGCTTATTCTGTTTCCGCTTCGAGGGCTTCCATGTGACTGATTTCCGTGCTCAAGATGATGAGGGTTCTGTCGGAGGAGCGCTCTCTCTTTAATCACTCTAATGATTTGAAGGAAAAATTGCAGCGTTGCACCATTATCATTACCATCAGACATCGGTCGGTCCGTTGGTCCTTTGGTCCTGTCATTTACTCCCTTTACACACCCACAAAAGCATCGCTGCCCCTTAAATTCAATCAATCAAATGGATTTCCCACGCCGTCGCTCATTGTCATTGTCATCTTCATGTTTTTTTTTTTTTTTTTTTTGATACTGGCAGCTGCGACAATATTTACGCCATCGGAGTAACCACTCAGGTTGCTCGGATGATCCACGGGGAATGGGAATCAGGGCCCCAAAAAATATCCGTAAGCCCGAAAGTAACCACATTACGGTGACCACGCTAATTGCGGACTGACGGATTCGAGAGCGAGGCCAGGAAAACTTTTCCACAGGTGCGCCGGAGTAAAAGTGGTCTGTGTGTGTGTGTGTGGGTAGAGACAGAGAGAGCTAATTTATCTAATTGAAAAGATTTAGATAGCAGATGAACCAGAAAGATTGTGTCCCCGGTCTGGTTGTAACCCATGAAAATGGGGTGGAAAAAGCAAAGCTCATTTGAGTTTAACTTTAAATAAAATCTCTGTTTGTTTTAAGGTACTTATAGTATAAAACATAGCTAATAAATTTGTGTTTTGTTATTTAAATAAAATTAAAAAAAAAAAACCTTAAGCTCTCTTAAACTTGACACCTTTTTATGGGGTTTTTTAAGAGACTTTTAGGACTTAACTATGCAAAATCCGAAACTCCTAAGTAACCACATATTTTCCCCCTATTTTTTACCTTTTTATATACAAGAAATCCTTTCAGTTTCTCAATTTTTAGCTACCTTCACACAAATATCACCAAGTAAAACATATCTTTTGTCCACTGGTCTCTTAATGGGTTAAGCGAATGAGACTCGTTGCCAACCCAAAAATGGCTTAGCCTTTGTTGTGGAGCAAAAATTAATTTCATAAACCGAGTTGGAGTGGGGCGAAAACCCCCCAACGAAATCGCTTAAAAAACTATTTTCACGAAAATTGCTTAGCTCTCGACCCGGAAAAACCCTCCGGACCCAGACCGAAAATAGAGCTCCGAGCACGTGCCCGTGATGGATGGACTCCGGTGGCGACATCGTCGTGCAAATGGACCACGTTTGCAATGCATGTAAATGAACAGGTTCCTGTCCAAGCCAAGGAGTTTTTTTTCGGGTAGCCAGAGGGAGGCTGCTGCTGGGATCCGATAACAATGTCCTGGGACATGTTGCTCATACGCCACGTTGTCAACGGTCTGCTTAGTGTCTGCCACTCCTCCGCATTCGTGTCTCCGGAACCAAGTCCGCATCCGAATGGGTTTCTGCGTTGGGCATTGTTTTCGAACAGAAATGCCATTGAATGTCCGGCGAGTGTGCTGCGGTCCGCTGGCCCAACAACTGAAACAGCTCCTTGGCTTTCCTCGAAAACCCCGGCTATTGCAAAAAGGCAGGACGAGGCCAGCGGACCGACACATCTTCCATTTGTCTCGCTCAGTCACCTCCAGAGCCATGCATTTGGGGGGGAGCTTATCGGTGTCTTGAAGAATTTTCATTACACTTTAAATGGAAGTAAAAATTCAATTTGTAGCTACTTCTTCATTGGGAAATCGTAAGATAACTTTTGAAATGTAACTTGTTAAAATAACTTTGGAAAACCAACAATAATACATTGATCTCTTGAAATTTAATGCTCAACTTTCAGTTTTCCAGGAAGATATGCCAAAACAAAGCTAATCCCCCACCGATTCTTGGGTAGTTTAGTAGAGTTTAACACTAATTTCTCAGCCTATTTGATAAACATTTATTTATATTTTGTTTGTAGCCTATGTTTGGGTTTCCATTCGATTTGTTAGATTTGTTTTCATACTTTTAGATCATTCAAAAAATAAGCAACTAACTCTTGAAATCTTAAATTGTATGTAAATTATATGAATTAATTGAAAATGAAGACTTGTACTTTAAAAACATGCCTTAAATGGTGAAATAAAATTGTTGAAAAGGGCTTCGCAGGATAATAGTCACACGAAAAGTCACACAGAAATGTCCTTAACTGCAGCCGCTTGAAAATGCCGCTTTCACACCTTGCAAAAGGATAGTGCCAAATGAGAGCAGCACAGAGTGCAAACAGGATGTGTCCCTGTGTGTGTGTGTGTGGGTGGCCAAATGGGAGTAAAAGGCTTGTCCTGCACATCGTCCTTGTTGTGTCATCAGCGACGCTGCGGCTGCCGCTGCGGTTAATATGTCGCCCAATGTCCAGTTGCTGTAATGCTTCCTTTTTCCGCTGATGTTGCTCAATTTGATGCTGCTGCTGTTGTTGCTGCTGCTGCTGCTTCTGGTGCTGCCCCTGCTGCTGATGTTGTCCACATTAATGCCACTTTTGTTGCTGTTCTTGTCGCCGTTGTAGGTGCCATTGCTATTGCTCAAACAATTGCTGTTATACACTTTCATGTGGCCCTTGTTGCCGCTGTTTTCGCTTAAATTCCTTATGTTGCTGCCCCAAGCATTGGTGCTGTTGCAGCTTTGTTGCAAGTGATTACTGCTACTGCTGCTGCTTTTGCTGCTTACTGATGTCGTTCCTGATTGACGGGCAATCCTTAAATGTCAATGGGACGTCATGATAATCACATCTGGCGCCGAATTCCGTATGTCGATAAACACTTTGGACTCCTCGTTCTTCTGGGGATGCTGCTGCTGCTGCTTGTTGTTGCCGCCCGGCAGGATTGTTGTCTGTCCAGGTCCTCCGATGCCCAGGCCATGTCCCTTCATGGCCGGCAAGCGAGCAGCAATATTCGGAGGATGCGGATGGGCAGGATGAGCATGATGCTGCAGACGTTGCTGCTGTTGCTGCTGTAGATGTTGCTGCTGCTGCTGCTGCTGTGCATGCTGCTGATGCTGGTGATGATGGTGACAGATCTCCTGCGGCGGCTTGGCAGAAGGGGTCACCAGCAATCCACCGTAGTGCGAGCGAAGGCTGTGTCGCTCCTCCAGCTCCATGGACTCCTGGCGCGGCAGCTGCTGGTGATGTTGCTGCTGCTGCTGTTGCTGCTGTTGCTGCTGCTGTTGCTGCTGCATGCTGCGCCTTGTCAGTGTCCCAGCCGCCGACGGCGATCCCGATGGCTCATAGCCAAATGTGGAGAAGAATCGCGGCGGCGGCGGCGGCATCATCATGGCCCCGCCCCCCGAGCCGCAGGAGGAGCTGGACTTTTGTCTCATTAGCGAGGCAACACCGCCGCCGGGACCGGAGGACGATCCCGAGGAGGCAACGCCCATACCAAAGCCAACATTAACACCCGCTCCCGCCGACGCTCCGATTCCGGGACTGTTGACAAACAGCGATTCTCTGAGGTGTGCATAAAGGTGATAAAGGGGGAGAAAGAGAAGTGAAAGGTTTTAATATTTGTCAGTTGCACACGAAGAGGCGCTTCGGATTGTTGCATTCACAGGAAGGAAGTGGGAAGGTTACACTTGAACGAAAACTCAGGGAATCGAACCCAAGGGGATTTTGCACCTGTTTTTGGCGTTTTAATTGAATTTTACTTTGAAAGTCTGACGGAAATTTACTTCACTACGCTAGGCTTTATCTTTAGCATTTAAACAGTTGTATCTCTGTTTTTTTGAGTGCATATTGGAGGAGGAAGATAACTATAGAGATGAATAATGACATGTTGCTTCACAATTAATTGAAATGAATCCTCCAGAAAGACACAGGAAATTATACTTCCAGGAAAAATACTCTTTAAAAAGACTTGGCCTTGCAAAGGATTTTAAAATGTAGTGCAAATAGTGTAGTAAAGTTGGTAAGCAACTAAAAAAATAGAAGCCTTGCCAGCTATAAGTACACCGATTTGTAGGCATTAACTCCCCCACCCCCTTTTAGATTATGTTAATAAATTCCTCCTGGTCCCCTTTCCTGACTATAAATTAACCGGAACAACCGGCACGGGGATTCACTGTGTCTCTGACTCGTTCGCATGAATCATCTTCATGTGGGCACGTCGCCGGCATTGTGTGTCACACTGCATTCCATGTCTGACTGCGTCTGTCTGGATGTCATTCCGCCATTCCAGCATCCTGCTAACCCACTATCCTGTCAGCTAGTAGAGCCCATGCCCATTCCCGCTCCGATTCCAACTGGGACCTGTGTCGCTATATCCAATAAAGACGCATGCAAATACAAATATTTGCATCGATTTGTGTTGTCGTAGCGACAGGCGACGGCGTCCCCGTAACTTCCTGGACGCCATTCTCCGCAACACTGTCATTGTTTTTAGTGTTTGCCCGGCGTTGACTTTGCAATTTTCTGGCATCTATTTGACTGCACATACGGCATATGTGATTGTTCAGGGTATCAGGATGGGTATCAGGATGGGTATCAGGATGGGACGGTTGGTGGGGGGCAAAAATAAAGAAATCGTACGCTTCTTTTTTTGATTACAGCTACAGCCAACAAGGTTTTATTTAGTTCATAGGATCATAGGCAGTGTTTATGGGTGCTCTTTGTTGGATTTGTTTCGGGGGATCGGAACTCACCTCGTCTGACAGCCCATGTCGCAGGCATTAATTGGGGCTGCCGCCATGGTGGCCTTTGTCATCATCTCGTGTGTGGCTGTGGTGGTGGAGCTGGATTCGTCGTCATCACCGCCACCGCCGCCGCCCAGACTTGTCTGGGTCATGTCCGCATGGCGGCGCAGGATGCTGTGCTCCTTCTCCTTGAAGTCGGCCTTGCTAGATTGCGTCGAAAGAGGCACTGCCTCGCGGTAGTATCTGTTGGAGACATCGTCCAGGATCTGCAGAGAGGTTTGCGAGTGCTTTTGTCTGAGGAAAAGAGGAAATATTAGGTATTAAAGGATTTATTTATATTATAAATGATTATAAATAATAATTAATATTTATATATATCTCATTAGCTAATCAAAACCCCTTTAAATGTTGTTTAATATCCTGTGATATCATTAGTTTAAGCTGCTCCGACAGCTGGTCAATTGTTATGGAATCAGTTTCCGCTTGAAGTGTGCATCAGCGGCCACGCTGCGTATACGTAATGGGCTTAGGGATCATTTGTGTGCTTGCTCCTTGAGCTCCTGGCAATCCGATTTGGCGTAAGCTTAAACTATATTCACACACACACACCCACAGCTAAGAACTCACCTGGATATGTTCTCCCGCGAGCGACCCTTGGAGTTGCGACCCATCTCATCCAACTTGCTCTCCTTGGACTCCCGGATGTGTTCCTGCAAGGCGAAGCCAAAGGATAGAGACAGAGAGAGAGAGAGAGAGAGAGAGACAGGGGGTAAAACCAATGTAATAAGCATAACAATAAATATTTTTAATTAATTTGGCAAGGGACGGAGGCGGAGTTAAGCCCGATTCTCGCATCTTGGATATCTGCAGAGCGCGTAATATAATATCCTTGAAGCCCACTGCACCAGCCTGCATATAGTGGATTATGAGAGGGTGTCCTGGAAAGGGGAGAGGCGTGCCAGAGCAATTAAGCCAGCCGCCACCTGATGCCGCCACTCGCACCCCTCTCTCTCTCTCCCTCTCTGTATCTTCTGCAGTCATTAATACGTCGATTGTGGATGCGAGGGACAGGGGAAGGGGGCCTGGCTGGGGGAGGACAGGTCAGGGAGGTGCGTATATCCAGCAGGGGGAAGCACTTGATAGCCTGCATAAAAGGAAGCGTTAATACGTAAATACGGAATAATGAAGAACGCGGCCAGGGTAACAACGCTGATCCAGCGACCTTTCCAAGGCAACCCGCAGACCTACAGCCACACCCACTTGAAACCACCTGGAATTGCATCCATAATGGAATATACAAGGCAAACATTTCGTGCACCTTTTTATCTGTTTTCTGTTTTCTTCTTTCTTTTTTTTTTTTTTTTGCCAATTACTTCAGCAGTGATTTTTATTGTAGGATATCTCACTCAGCCAGTCACTCACCCACTCACTCCTTCATTCATTCATTTCCTCAACTATTTGACAGAGGAATATAATGGGGAAAATCAAGGGAGAACCCAATGCAAATCGCTAAGGAAATGCAACCGCCGCGACTTGGCCCCTTCTGACCAGAGAGCCAGCAATGTAATTGGTTTCAAACTCCAGCAGTCAAACGTTCCCAAGGTACACATTTCATTTCGTTTAAATATATATATATATATTTATTTTCCTCCTTCTATATAGGTAGTATATCCGATGTATATAGCTCTTGTGCGGTATTCGTTTTGGCAGCAATTCGTTTAACAAACAGTTAACTATTTACTTGAAGGACTTTGCCTTCCATTTTGCGCGATTGTCCAAATGGAAACTACTCAAGCAGATGGATTGTTTAACTTTTGTCTCTCTACTTTCAATAATACTGTTAACTATGTTTTTGTTCCCTACCTAAAACTAAGACTAAGACACTCCCCTTTTGCTGGTCACAATTAGCACAGCTTAACTTAATGAGGGGGGAACTCTGATTTCGACTTTGCGGTGACCTCAGCACGAACAATAGGGGGGAGAGGCGGAAATGTGGCTCAATATCGGGTTTTTAAATTGTTCTCTCTTATTTTTTCGAATTTGTTCAGCCCGATTTTAATGATGTCGATGCGGATTCAAATGCAAATGCAGATGGAAATGCGTTTGCCACCGCAGAACGTGAGCGAACCAATTTTTTTTAGATGATTTTGTGAAGGAACTTGAGGGGATTGGCGCTGGACTTGGGCTTGCCCAGTGCTGGGGGCGGCGGAGGCGTTAGCACAATGTCCAGTTCCATGGAGGTGGATGAGCTTCGGGCCAGTGTTCCCACACTGCCTCCGCCACTGCTGCACTGCATCGAACTGGAGCTAGAGTTGCTGGCCACACACTGGCCGGTCACCAGGACAAACTCATCGTCGAGGCTATCGCTGTCGCAGCTGAAACCGATGCCATCGTCGTACTCTTGATCCTCCATCTGCAGTACTTCTTCTTCAGCCTGATCCTCCTCTTCTTCAGCCTCTTCCTCCACTTCTTGCTCTTGCTCCTCTTCCAGCTGCAATTGATCGCCATCGTCCAGATCCAATTCGAAATCACAGTCACAGGTCTGCAGCTGCTCTGACAGCTTGGCATCCATTTGCGAGTCAAAGTCCGAGCTTGAACTTCCCGCCTTATCATCGCACGTGTCCATCCTCAACCCCACCTGGGGCTCCAATCCGTCCGACGAGTAGGAGAAATCACACATGAAATCATTCTGTAATCCCACGAAAATCGCGCTCTTGGGAGCTTCCAGTATAAAGGAATCAATGTGATAGATGCCATCGCTCAGGGCTGGCACGTCCTGTGGATGAGGCACAAACAGAAAGAGAAGACAGCCAGAGGAGAGAAAGAGAGAATGCGAGACATGTAGATAGAGAGAGGGAGAGATAGAGATAGAGATAGAGAGAAAGAGAGAGAGAGAGAGAGAGAGAGAAAGGGGAAGATATATATATAGAGAAAGAACGTGAGCGTGGGCATTTCACATCGCCGACTTAACCAAGAGAGAAGAGAGTGACAAGAGAGACAGCTCTAGAGCGAGACAACTCTACATATGCGTGTGAGACCTTGTGTGTATGAGAGAAGGATAGCACTATAGATAGAGGAGGGTGCACCGTAGGCTACATGCATGATGGATGGCAACTCTGGCTACAAAAATTAAACACAATCAAGACAATCAAAACTAAAAAGCCAGTTTGCAGATTTCCCATTATGCCAAATAGAGCTCTGATCACCTGACATGCACAAGCACAATAGACTTTTTGATATATTAAGTATAAAACCGGTTTTCATAGAGATTTTTTTTATTTTTTTATCGCAAGAAAGTTAGTCAGCAAACCCGAACTGATCACAAACTTAAAGGGTAGCAATAGCAGAATCATACGGTTTTGATACCTCGAAGGAATTTATGATCCTTAAGGTAGTTTTAAATAAAAGCCTGAATTTTTAAGGGTTCCTAAAACAGAATTTTTGTTTTGTTTTGTTTTTGTTTGTTTGTTTGTAAATCCCTTTTGTTATACATCTTAAAAATTACTCAACTTTAATATTTCCCAACCCACATTCAGTTTTAATCTCCAGCAGGACTATTGTTGCATTTGCTGGATGCCAAGTAACCCTTGTAAGACCCAGCAGGATGAGTAGTGCAGATTTGTGGCCATGACAATAGCATCACTGAGGTATACCCGCAATATGCACACAATAAGTCCCCAGCAACTCATCAGATTTGTCCCAAGGGGGGAACACCAGCTAGTTCCCGCATAGTTTCATACCGATTCCCATCCTTTTCCATTTGTCTTCGATTGGATTGCCGGCAGCTGGGCCTCTGGTGCAACAAAAGTCAACGATAATTTAATCATGTCTCTCCTCCTCGCTCTGGATATCTCAGTGGGTAACCAAGACCGAGTGGACACAAAGCCCGAAGGCTAAGCCGCTGAGAGGATTCACAAGTGCAGAGGGGTGATAGGAGAAGATCTAGAGCAGGACATGGCTTATTCCATTTGGATTGTATTGTCAACGGTTTGCCACTTGCAGCTCGGCCAATTTGTTGCGCACTTGGCGTATGAGTGATATGCAAATGAATATCCACTTCAATGGAAATAAAACTCAATTTGCGAGAGTTTGTACCATAATTAATAGATATCATTGCTGCAGATTGCAGCTGCCAACTGTCGTCCTGTCATTAAACACACACACACACACACACACACAGAGAAAGAGAGAGACAGGGATACTGAGAGAGAGAGAAGGAGAGGGAGGTAGACAAAGACGTGACAAGGCGGCCCTTCTGGGCCTGCTGAGGACGGCCATCAAGTGAGTTTGTCTGGCTCTGATTCGGCCTGCCTTTGGCCTGGTGATTTTCCCTTCCACTTTCCCCACTTTCCACTTTTCTTTGGCTGCCCTTTTCTGGGGAGTTTTCTCCATTTCCCTGGCCTCTAACAAAGTTCCGGCTTAATATGTAGTTTTATTAACCGATTAAGGCTATAAACACACCAACTTTCATATCAAGATGAGGTTTTTCTTTGTTATGCTCTTTAAAAATGAATAAATTAAGTAATTTCTTAAAAGCAAAAGCTTTAAGTACCTTTTAAAGGGTATTCTGGCTTCCCCTAACCATTTCAGAAGCCCCTTAATTCAATTGTCTCATGTTTCTGAAGTATTTGATTAGTGGTTTCGCCTCACACGAAACTGTGCCAGAAATGATTTAGCAACAATAATGGAGGAGGGTTAGGAGGGTAGGAGGATGGGTGGCTTAGGGTGGCCCAGCTTATGATATATAATCCGACCGCAAAGCAAATTTCAATACCGCGATATTGCGGCTAGCCTGTTTATGAGTTTCTTTTGGGTCTCAGTTACATTCTCTAAGCAAAAGTTTTTTGTTTGTTTTTGTTTTGCCAACGCCTTGTGCCCAATTTACTGGGGAGGAAAAATTAATTGAGTTGATAAGCCCCAAAAAAAAAATAAGAAAACCTTTTCGATTTCGAATTTCCATTTGAATCGTTATGGCTGCAATTGTAATGCCATTTCCCCTTGTTATTTAATACATTTTTAAGCAAATATTTTTTAGTAAAAATTTGTTTGCCAACAAACATAAACTCTGCTCCACTCGTGTGCGTATAGCTACGCATCCATGGAGCGATATGTGTTTGTGAAAGTTTTTGGCTTTGCGCTTCGTTGCCTCATGCCTCATGCCTGTGCCTTTTTGGCAGTCCCCGAAAAATCTGATGTGGCCAAAAGAGACAGACAGACAGACAGTCGGTGGGACGAAAGTTTGGCATTTGTTTAATTGGAATTTTTGAGGGGGTTTTGTGCGCCCGACTTGCCCACCAAGTGTTCACCTTTTGGGCCATCCTGGCCCTCGAGTGCAATTTGCAAAATTAACTTCGAACAAGTTGCCTCTAATCAGAGGCAGAGAAAGAGAGAGAGAGAGAGAGAGAGAGAGTCCTATCCCCTTACCCATACCGATCCCCATCCTTATGCCGATCCCCGATATAAATACATATACTTCCTGCCAATGTCATGAGCATCCTGTCCCGTAATGTCCCTCGTCTGGAAACCGCCAAAACGTATCTGCATCTGATGCCTTCCATTGTTTGATTGGCAACGATTTGTGAAATATTGTGCTCCGTTCGATTGCTTTTAATGGCCAAATCATATTTTATGATTATTGACAATCGCTGGCAGTATGCAAATGTGCGTAGGAAATCGTAGGAATCAGAATCAGAATCGATAACGAAATAAATTTCAACGAAATTTGATTGCTCGCCCATAAAGCGTGACTGACGAACATCTTTGAATTAAAATTCATTACAGGAATTGAAAATTTAAAGTTGGAATTTTTTATTGCTTATATTATGTATATATGTATGTATGCACTGGGTATTTTTATAGTCAGTATTGATATCCTTTTTCGTCTAGTTTCGATTCCTTCTGGCAGTAACTGCGGCTTAATTATAATTTTCCAGTTTAATTGGAGTCTGCCGATGCCGCATTAACCGCACCAAATGGGTAAAAATCAATCAGAGTGGAAATTGGGAAAATCCAGGGGAAGGCTTCAAGGTCCTGCTTTTTGCGGTTAACCGGCTGAGTGGTGAGGCTGTGACTGATTGAATGCCTGATTCACTCGCAGATCGATCGATTGACTGACTGAGCTGGAGACTGGGGACTGGAGCCTGCCACTGAGATGCTCATAATTAAGTGGCCATGTGTTAAGCCAAAAAATAAAGAAAAAATAAGAGGTAGCAAGGCATTTCATTTCGCATTAAGCTTACGCCTTTCACTTAGCCTTCGACTTGTCTTTCGTGGGCAGCGGCCATTCCCTTGGAGATCTCTCGGCTCTCGAGGGCATTATTTTATGGCAACGGCTGAGTGTTTCTTCAGCGAATTGCATTTCAGCTTGATTTATTTCATTTCATTTTCATTTCGCCGATGCAGCAAGTGTCCGGAAAAGCGGATGAAAAGCGTTGAGGGGCTCGGTCTCTCTCGGGCGCGGGTGGCTGAGCAAATTGATGGGGGCGAAAGAAATACGGTTAGCAACATAAGTTGGTTATTACTTGCAGCTTAAAGCCAATGCCCGGCCGCAGCTCCCAAAGCTGCACTTGAAGAAAAATAGTGCCACCCTGAGTCAAAGCCCTGCTTGTGGGCAATCTTCAGCCGGGCTAAGCACCCAATTAGCAATGCAGTAGCAGTAAGGGATTATAATGAGGTGCTCCTTGACATGGCTGCCATGGAAACTGCCAAACTATTCTTCAAGTGTACGGCAATCGTCACTCCATCCCCGGGAATCTATCTGCGGGTCTGTGTGTGTGTGTGTGTGTGTGCGAATTCGTTTCAGTTTCAAGTAAAATATTGCATTTCCCCAATGCATGACATGGTTTCAACTGGTCCTGGCGCTGGTCCTGCTGTTTCCTGTTTCCACCAGAGCCTCAGCCTTGGACTCTGACTCTGATTCTGGCTCTGGCTATGTCTCTGGCTGTGCATCGCCTGGCCGGCCCTGCTTTAGACTTTAGCCACCAGCTGAGGGGCAGATAAGCCGGGGCCAGGAGTCCCGTCCCCGCGCACTGGTTTTCCGCATCCATCCCGGCAAACCCATCCCTTAACGCATGAGCTGCGACTGCCGGAACTGGCAGTTTTTCCATTACGACTGCCAGCCAGGCCACACTCTTGGGGGGATGCCTCTTCAACTGGCCGACACTCAGCTCCTTCCTGACTCCGCCACGTATCCTGCTCGCGGATTACTTAATTTTTATGAAATATGAGAGACGCACAGCGACAGTTGCACTTGGAAACAATGAGAAGGGCCATCAAATTAAGCTAAAATGCATTCTTAACTGTGAGTTTAAAACAGAGAAAAAGGAGACTAACTGGATACCCTGTTATAAATATTACTTCACTTTAGTTTATGATATTTTGCTGAAAGTGAGAGGCTTCAACCAAAACCGAAAATATCCCAAAAACCAAAAAGGTTTTACACTCCGGAATGGCGTGCGGTCGGATGCCTTTGCAATTGCCGTAAAAACTATGGATATGCATGTGCCGGCGGCTGTCATTGCAAAGCAGTTTATCTTGAGGTGGGTGCGCCCGAGAGGAAGGATATCAGGATATCACTACAATGATTCGCTTCGTTTGCCTTTCGCCATGCAATCGCTGGCCCCGGCATCAGCGAAATGCGAACTGCGAACTGCAAACTGCGAACTGCAAACTCCAATGCCAAGAGCACGGCGGCAAGGCGGCACTCTTGCACTGAAAGAAAATTTCTAAAAATTCCAAGATAGCTTCTTCACAGGTTGAGAAGTTTGAATTCTTCAACAAATTACAAAACAACCGACAAAACAATATTATTAAAATTATAAATATTAATACTTGAAAATACTTAGGTAACCTCTTAAAAAAAAAACATCAAAAGGAGTAGTCATAGGTTTTTTTCGAGTGTGAAAGCGCCCAAGTCGCTGCCATTGCTTAAATGGCAACACTAAAATGCCACTCAGGGCAATGTTCTGTGTGTGTGTGTGTGTGTGTGTGTGTGTGTGTGAGTGGGTGTGGGGTGTGCCAGTGCCAGGGCAAATATGCATTGCGGTTGTTACCAAATTGCATGCAGTTATGGCAAGCGCCTTGCCAAGGATGCGGCCAGAACGCAGACTTGGCCAGAATGGAGGGTGTGAGGTGACAGGATACGAATGTTACTCCCTCCCCCTTTGGCCGCCCTGCCGAGCGAGGTGCGCTTGAGAGGATGAATTGCCATGATGAGATTTTTAGCGAGTTTTCACTAAAATCCCATCGGGGGGGAATCCCTGGCAAATTGCAGCTGGGCACATTTATCACGCAAAAAATGAGGGAAAACTGCACCCCAAAGCTGTAATAAAATGCGTACTTGAAGCAAATAACCAGAAAGTATAAATTGCAGCCAGGTAATTTGGTCATCAGTAAGTTGGAGATTAACTTTAGGTTTGTTTTTTGTTTTTTTAATAATATTTAAAGATATTTTCTATATAATTATTGATTTTAAATGTTAAAAATCTGCGATTTCAAGAGCTTGAACAACGACTTTTGGGATTTGTTAAAATAAAAATATTTTTACTAATACTAATAAACTTTAATTTAATTTAAACTGTTTTAGTTATTAATTAGAAAATGTATTAAGAATTTACTGATTACATTACATTACTTTTTATATATTTTATTGATATTATATTTATTAACAAGGACTTTTCTCTATATCATTTTAAATGTGGCATGGCCTTAACCTTTATTTATTAAATAACTGGTTAAAATAATACCAAATCTTGGCCTATATTTCATATTTTAAATATTTATTACTGAAAGAAATATAATTTCATTTCAAATTACTAAAAACCCTTTACAAAACTATACAGAAATTATAAAGTCATCTTTAAATACAATTCCTCATCTTAGCATTTCCTTTCTGATTTCCCCGATTTTCCGACAAAAAAAAAACCTCAGCACCTTTATCTTGTGGAAAGTGGGACATCTATTATGATGAATTATGGGCCTCATCACCTTGTCTTCCCTCTTCTATTTCAATTTTATTTTCTCGTTTTGTAGCGACCCTCGTCTGTGTTTGGGATTCCCAAAAAAAAAAAAGTTGAGAAAAGGAAGAAAGGTTACGAGTGGGTTACGGGGGGGAGATGGTGGGCATAAAGAAATTGCATCCTCCTCGCTGATTTCGAGTGTGCACGAGTGAGCGGAAATACTTTTTCTGCTTATCTACATGCTAAAATCTAAGTGGCAACAGAAAATTTTGCGAACAAGAAATTTCCCAGAGTCTGTGTGGGCCAAGAAAGAATAGAGCTGAGGCCTTGAAGAAACTCAAGATGGAGGAGAATGGAAGCCATTGCCAAAAGCCAAAACGGGAAGAGGGGACAAGGGCAAAGGATTCGGCTGGGGGAATATGGAAATAAGTTTTATTATATGTGCGAATGCTTATGGTTCGGTCGTTTTCCTTGCGGATTTCCACCATACAGAATACAAATACAAACATTTTCTGGACGCCATTCGGTGGCCAAAAATGGGATATTAAAGTGCCGGACAGCCATCATCTCCTGCGATCTGAATGATTTTATCAAAACTGCTGACGCTGAATTGATTCGCTACGATTCAGTTCAGTTTGAATCGATTCGATTCGATTCGATTCGATTTGATTTGATGTGCGCTTTGTGCAAATTTATGTGATGTGCTGCAGTTTCATAAATGCGGTAGAGACTGGCCCCGATTCCGGTAATAAATGAAAAAATTTCCAACCTTTTTCCCAACCTTCTTCCCTCTGCGCGTTTATTGATGGCATAATTTCCAAACGCCCCCGAAAATCGTTTAAAGTCCCGGGGGTAAATCAGCAGGGAGCGCGCGGTGCATCATCCCAGGTGGTGTGTGGAAAATCTAAACCCATCAGGCATCATCCAGCTTCCATCTAACACTCGAAGCGATAATCAGATTGAGGCTTTGTGCCAGAGCTCAGGTTTCACCTACAGTACAATGGGCCAGTGAGGCAAAGCTGTACGCAAAAAAGATAATTCACCACCTGAGACCAAGCCAGAGTTGAACCAGTTAGTTAGTCTTGTGTGCAAAAGCTCAAAGTCTATTTTGGGGGTATGTTTGTTTATGCATTCTCCTCGGTGGTCATGACCGCAAGTATGCCTTTCAAATTGAGTGCACCGCGCCTGGCCAGCCCCATTGTTCCATTTGCTGTGGCATTTTAAGAGGGGGAGAAGGCTTTGTTGGAGAGTCAGTGAACGCGCGTTGCTGTTCTGCAATTTGGCGGGAGCGAGCTTTGACGGAACCTACCACCCTTCGCCCCAAACTTAACACGGCTTAAAGGGTTTCAACTGCATTATTTGCAGTTTAAACGAAACAATTTGCTGGGTTTTTTTTCACATATTAAATGTCATAAATCATGGCTGCCGTGGGCGTGGCTGGTTAATTGAATTTATTGCATAATCCACACCTTTGGCATTTCAATTAAGTGTGTGGCAAAAATCAAGTTTTAATTATGAGGTGACATACTATTCCCATTTCTGTACCCCAATTTCTGGCTTGGCTTTATAATTAAATAATTTTTTTTGTTTTTTGTGGCTAATTAAATTATTCATTGGTATTATTCCCCACATAAGGTTTCGCTGGGTGTCTGTATCAATATCAGGAAGCAGCCGCAGCTATCATTGGTTGTCAAGGGTCCTGCGTTCTGCGTGTCTGCCTTCTAGTCCTTCAGCTTGTTGTCCTGGCAAAAGTCATTTCATCTCAGTTCACTTCATTTCTCATGGTATTTTCTGTCTCCCCTGGGGGTCATACTCGCATTGGAGCTTCAATTTGACATTGACTTCGGTTTTATTTTATTTTGTTTTTTTTTTTTTTTCGGGGCCAAATTGAATATTGTTGGGGACAGGGGGCAGGAGGCAGGAGCAGGCGGAGGTCCTCCAAAAAGAAATGTTTGCCAGCGAGTTAATTAAGTGTGTTTGCGTGTGTGTGTGTGTGTGTGTGCGAGTGGTGGCCATATATTTATAGACGCGGTCTGCTGCTTGATTAAACAGACTCAGGCAACTCTCGAATTCCAGCTTGTGTACTTTTGGGTTTTCCGCTTTTCCCCAGATATGACAACGTGACACGGAAAATACACAATTAAAAGCTGGATGATGTATAGTAGCAAAAGATATTTTATATATAACTATTTTTAACATTTTGATTTTCCAGCAAAAAGGTTTAAAAAGTATTTAAGATATAGTTTAATTTGATTTTTAAATATTTCTTTACTATAAAAAATGTATATATAATTATTTTTTATTTATATTTAATACAAAATATTAAGCCTGAAGTTTTTCTAATTCAAATGTAATGTTTTAACCCAAGAATTGGCTTACTTCTTGTAAGGCACTCTCACCTCTGACATATTTTGCCCATTCAACTGACAAATTTCATTTGTATTGATTAGTCAACTTGGGGGATAGAGCCCAACAACCCCACACAGATCACACCCCACACCACACCACAGTCTCCACACCCCCCACACTGACAGCTCCTCAGAGTGAGCCGGATTAGGAATGGGCTAGGGCTGGGTTCTAACCACCTCGGGCTCAGGAGTCAAAGTCTATTTTACATTTCAAAGTGTCAGACAGCATTAGAAATGCTGCCTTCCGCGGCGAAGGGGGGCCAGGATATAGTATATTCTGCTCGCGGAAAAGGACATTCTGCATGTCTATGAAATTCTTGGCAGGCAGCAAAAACCCTGAGAGTGCGTGGCCAGCAGAGCGCGCATTTCAGTAACTCCTCAGACAGCGGCGACAGGATTCCTATCCTAGCTGTGTATTATTGTTTTACTAATGTCCTGCAGAGACATTCCCCATACCCCATACCCCATTCCCCATTGCCCATACCCCATTCACTGGTCCATCGATTAAAGTTACCCGAATTTGTGGTGCCCCCCCGCTAATTGAAATCGAATCTCGTTGGAATGCCCCGGTTAGATAAGTATGATGTGCGAATGCCTGGTAACAATTACCATTAATAATTAATTGCAATCACAAGCTGAGTGACATGCGTCACTCCAAGAATATGTTGTGTGTGGCTTCATTTGATTTTGATCTTGGAATCATGCATTTAATTATGAGAAGATTACTTTGAACCCCATATATGGTATGTAGTATTTGTGGTTATTTGATATAGAACTCTGATCACACTGCAAATTGCCATACTAATTGGTCTCTAATTGTCAGTTTTGTGCCGATTTTCCATACCCATATATCGTTGTTTCAGCTGTCAAGCAGTCAAGCTCAGTTAATGCTAATTATGTTCACATATGCAAAACGAGTTGGCGTTATAAGTAGGCACTGATCATATGTAATTACACGCAAAATTAGTTGGAATTTACACTGAATTATTTTAGCCCCAACTCTGTCTAAAGTGGTGTTGTTTTTTCAATTAATTATGTAAATGTAAACAAAAAATATATATAGAAAAATATAAACGAAACTATAAACTAGCTGCTGCACTTGTCTTTTTTAATTTTTTGATTTTAAATAGATTTTTTGATGTATGAAATATGAAAATGTTGCTTGTATAATATTGCTCTATTTATGAACAATTAGTGTATGTATTACTTCCTTCAAATATTTTATTCTATCTTAATTTTTGTGTAATTTTTCCAAGTGAATTTTTGGTGGTGTGCTTTTCATATTCATTTATATATATTATTATATATATTATTATTTTGAATCATTTGCAAAATATCTAAAACTAAGTCAACAAAAAAGAAATGTATACAGTCTGTGTGAAAATTAAATTGTTGCCACATTTAAGAGACTATTTTTTAGGGGGTTTGCTAAGGAGGTGGTTTACTTATCATAATTTTTGTTTTTAATTTTTATTTATTTATTTTTTTTTTTGTGGTTCAAGCACACAACGAGCGACAGAGAGACAGAGAGAGAGAGAGAGAGAGTGGGGGAAGAGAGAGCTGCAGGCGGGTGGCAGGTGGCAGGTGGCAGGTGGTTTTTGATTAGCTTCTGGGTGGTTTCTTGGGGGTGGTGGTGGCAGTACTTAATGTAGGGACACGCGCGAGCAGAGACTAAAAGTAAATTTCACACGGGCATTCCAAGTTTCGCAATACTCACCCGTATTATCTTCTGATCCCGTATTATCTTGCGGATGCAGTTTACAATAAAGGTAATGACCATTCCGCCAAGAATCAGTCCAAAGACAATCACAATGATGACCACATGCTCCGATTGACCAGTTGTCTCGCCCTGAAAAATGGTTAAAACTAATTAATTTTGATATATTCTATCGAGGTAAACAAATATTTTTAGTTCCTTTGAAGTCAAGGAGGATAGGATTGTGTGGAAAACTATAGAGTAAGGTTGTCTTACTATATAAAATACCTTCTTAATATATCAATTTGTTAAATTTTCGAGCTAAAATAATTGTTTAAAATATTTACAAAGAAAATGTATTAAATAATGGGTTTATTGTTTGGTTTTTAATTAATTTTAATTGTTTTTAAGGTCTAAAAGTACAGGATTGTGTAGAAAAATTTATAGTAAGGTTGTTTTACTATATAAAATACCTTTTAAATATTTTAATTTGTGAAATTTTCGAGCTAAAATAATTGTTTAAAATGTTTGTATCGAGGTAAACAAATATTTACCAAGAAAATTTATTAGTTAATGGGTTTATTGTTTGGTTTTTAATTCATTTTTAATGTTTTTAAAGTCTAAAAGTACAGGATTTTGTGATAAATCTATAGTAAGGTTGCTATACTACATAAAATACCTTTTTAATATTTGAAATTGTTAAAGTTTCCAATTAAAACAATTGTTTTGAATTTTGTTGTTCTCTTAAGTCATAATTTTCTTGACGTATTTCAAGTTATTAAATTATTATTGTATTATAACATTTAATATTATTTATTATTCTATTAATTTATAATTTTCTTGACGTAATTCAAGTTATTACAAGTAACAACAAACAAGTAATCATTGTATAATTTTACTACAAAAATGTCTTAATTTTGACTACCCAAAATATAAACTTAGAAACAAAACCTACAGAGATATATGCAATAAATTAAAGAGTCTTTTCTCAATGAGGGTACTAAAATATCATTTTTTGTATTTTATTGGCCACATTTGATGGCCCATTGTGTTGTATAGCATTTTTGCTATATATTCCATATACTTTATGACGAAATTCAGGCACCATTAGGAGCTGCTGCCTATGGAAGGCCCGGCTGTCATCATAAATTATATTATTATACGCGCCAGGAGAAGGCCAAACAGGAGGAGCTACATAGCAGCAGCAGCAGCAGCAGCAGCAGCAGCAGCAGCAGCAGCGTGTATTTTGAACCAATTTTAATGTCGGCCAATTAAATAAACATAACATGTGCATGCGCTTGATTGAGCATTTGATTGAAGCCCGCTTCCACATGCATGTGCCATACACATGCTGCACACGCATTCATTTAATATCGTTTGAGCAAATTAGAGACCATAAACCGAAACCAGCCAGAGAAAAAAACTTCAAAATTCGATCTGGAAATGCAAATGGCCCCCAATTACACCTAATATGACCAATAATTATGAAAGCATTTTCATTTTCATTTGTCCCAAAACGAAATTGTTCTGCTGTGAATGCCAAATATTAACGAATTCGGCTTTAATTTGGACAAGATGTTCGACATAAAAACCGAGCTGAAACTTTTGTTAATTATTAAATAATATTATTTACATAAATATAAGCTAGGTTTTCTTTTTTTGATTTGATAAAGTGGGTTTTTTCTTTTACAGAATATTTAATTTAACAATTTTCAAGAATTTTCTAAAGAATATTAAATAAACAATAATGAAGGACAAACAAATCAACTTTTTCTATGAAATTTAAGCAATAATTAGAGTTTTAATTCCAATAAAAATGTTTTTAAGCACAAATATATTCAAGAAAAGCAGAAAAAAATATATTTTAATAAGAAACTAGGTCCTTACGGCATTCCCTAAGAATCTTCTAAGCCACAAGTATCTCTATTAACCTCTTAAAAGAGTGTTAAACCCAATATAATTCCCAAACATTTCTAGTATTTGGCTTAAATATTTTTTATCTGGGATTTACCAACCCAAAAGTGGCACTGCATGAATCATTTCCCCCCTCGATGCTGACTTTATCAACTTGACTGATCTCTGGCGGAGTCCCCACAAATAACTGTTATTTACGGCTAACAACCAAGTTGAAAGATGCTGTGGGAAAAAACACACAAAAAACAAAAACAAAAGCACCACAACCTCTTCCCCCCTCTCCTGCTGCTTCTCTTCTGAAATACAAACCTCAAACTTTGCCAAACAAAACTTATTTGACCAACTTTGTGTTTGAGCATGCTGCAAGTGTGTGCGTAACGTGTGTACGTGAGTGTTTTTGGATGTTGCCACCATCATCGGCGTGTTGAGCATATTTATAATGAGCACGGGCATTGGGTTTCGGGGCGACACCCCTCTCCAGGGGCGGCGCAGAGGGAGGCAGAGGGGTGTGGACCCAAAACTCGCTGCGGGCCAACGGGTTCGCCTACAATTAGATGCACGTACGAATGGCCGAGTTTTATGTGCGATATACACTGAGCATAAATAGGGGTGATTCTTTCAGTAATTTATATTTAAAATTTTAAGGGTTTTTAAATTTTTTTTTAATTTAAATAGCTTTGAAAAAGCCTATAAATAATGTTGTTGAAATAAGTCGAATTATGTTTTAATTTATGGAAAAATGTTGCCAAGCTAAAAATGTGTTGAGCAACATTAAAGGCTGCTGCCACCAAAGCCCTGAAACTATGGTAAATAAATTTAACTAATCTAATCTATAATAATTTAACTTAACAAAAAAAGAATTAATGACCTTGGCTTGATGAAAAAAGAGACTAATTGTGCTATAATTTATGGGTAAAACTTGAATTTAACTTGACGGAATGTTGCTAGGCAGAAAAGTGTTAACTGGCTTAAGAATATGGCAACATTTTCTACAAAATAATTGTAAAAATAATAAAAGTGTAAGAAATATCAAAAGTAAAGTTTATTACTCAGAATAATTGGGTTTTTAAAACAATATTAATACTTGATCCCAGGTTTATATTTTAAGAACTAACAAACTAAGACTCTTCCTCACTAAATAACTAAGCATAACTACATTTAAATAATTTTATTATTTATTTAAAGTATAAAAAATACCAAAAGTTAAGATCATTGGAAAGCGTAATAAGCTTTTTAATCGAATATAAAATCATAATCCCAGATTATATAAAAATTTATCAGAACTAAGAGACTCCAATCTCCACTACATTTCCCCCAGTTGTTATTCCCATACCTAATAGATTTAGGAAATTAAATTGACTGTAATCAAATAATAATTGATCTACAATTTATTCTCGCCGTGTAGGCGTGTCACTTACCGTACAGCCCTCCTCGTCCCATCGAAATTTACAATTGTCTAGGTCATTACATTTCAAATCCTTTGATATGCAGGTCGCGTCCTCGCAATCGTACTCGTCCTCGGTGCAGGCTGCCAAATGCGAAAAATACAGTTTAAGAGTTTCGAGTTTGAGAAAGTTGAAAAAAAAAAAAAGAAAATCAAACGAAAAGCCAGCCAAACTGGCTAAAACGGCAATCAAAGCGCAAAATGCACAGTGGAATGGACAATTGACTTCTATTGAAATCGCTTCGCATAAAATTGATGGTGTCATTCCATTGCCCTTTTCAAACCGGACAATTCAATGGGTCCTTCATTGAGGTCTAAAAACGATTGAGTGTCATCTTCGTGGCTGTTGTTTTCGGGGGGAAAAACTATAAATTTTGAAATGAGTTTCTCAAGAAAGTAGTCAAAGGTTTGTAGAGGATTCGATGCGATTAAATGGGAATTTAATTTTTTTGAAAAACAATTGATCTGGTCGGACTTTTATCTTGACATTACTCTGTGAGCTGATGACTTTAAAGTCCCCATCAATGGAGGACCTTAAATCGATAGACTCTCCACCGTGCGTCAATCGAAAGGCGACGATGGGCGAGAAGCCACAAAGCAAATGCACGTAATCTCCGGCATAAATCGCTCTAGCAACAACAATAATTGCCGATGCCTGGCAGTGGGATGATGGAGGAGGGAGCTGCTCGAGGAGCTGCAGGAGGCTCGGTCCTGGAGAGTAAGCAGCAGTAGCTGGCTGCTCCAAAAGTAAACAATGCTGGCCCGGGGACAAAGGACAATCGTTGAATGACAAAAGAGTGCTTAGCCTTTTGCCTCTGGCAACTGGCGGCAATCACGCAGGACCCCCGTTCCTCCTGCTTATTTCTCAGAATCAGAAAGACGGAAAGACAGACAGACATACAGAGAGACACCCAGATAGGATTCGGTGGCTGGCTGGAGATAGTCTTGGTTAAACTGGCAACTTGCCCCACACTAGGCTGGCACTCGCATTCGCCGCCAGAATCTCCAGCTGTCAAATGGGCAACCGAAAAAGGAGAGAGATTTGGGGCCAGCTTAGCACCGGATTGCCCTCTAGGATTTTCGGGCATGCCTTTGTACTTTTCACCCCGGCCATTTGTTGCCAAATTCGAGGGCTTTTGCCGAATCGAACTCCAGCTTGGACTTACCAGCTCCTCGGTCCCGGAACGCCGTGTACAGAATGCCGAATGTCGAGTTAATCGCAATTTGATCTGCGTAGAAGCGCAAGTGCAAAATGTTTGACTCTGCCGTGATGCTCTCGCCCGCGGAACCGCAAAAGTTCTTTACCCTGCAATGTGTAAAAAAGAAAGGGTATTGTTAAATAACATAAATAATTTCAAACAATTTTAAAAATAACAAAGAGTGGAAAATTTACAAGAAATTGGCAAGTCACAAGTTTAGTTCAAGAACTTTCCCTTTGAAGCCTTCTAGAAAACTTGTAAATGAAAATGGAAGCTAAAAACGATTATTACTGTTTTTTTTAGGCATTTGAAGTTAGATTAAAGCTGTACAAATAAATTAAAATTTCAAAGAAATAAAAAGTGATATGAAAATTTACAGAAAGGAGAAAAATTAAAGTTAAATTTCAGTATTACTTATTTTTTAAGCATTTAAAAATGAGTTTAAATTAAAAAAAAAAATGTACAAAGAAAACACCTTTGTATTCCTTTAAAAATTTCAAAAAGCTTTAAAGTAATAAATTTCAACTCTAATTTAATAAAAATACAAAATCATTTACTTAATAAAATCCTATAAAAAAAGCATCCAGCAATTGATTATGATTCGATTCTTTACAACTTGCCGACGTTGCCTCTGACAATTTGTTAAATATTTGGTCATCGATGGCACGCACTCAAACACACACACACACACACAGAGACACACGCATAATCGATAATATCAATAATTTATAATATGGCTTAAATGATGACGTTCACTGAATACAGTATTTATGTTCATTTCGCCGGTTATTGTTTCAATGGCAGGCACAGTTGCGACCCGTCGTGTGCGATAAATTGTTACGAAAAATGAATTTAAATGAAAGCAAAGGCAGCAAAGACAGCATCAAATCAGTGGCTTCCGAGAACCGAAAAAGGACAGGGGCTGCCACAGGCCACAGAATTTTCCATTCGCCATTCGCCTTTAACATTTTCCGAAAAGCTGAAAATGCCAGTCAATCAATTTGAGTGTTGTCCCGAGCAGCAACAGTAGAGGCAGCAACAAGTGGAAATGTATTGGCGCGTTAAAAGCGGATGTCAATGCGTGTTGAAGATGCCGAGAGTCAATTGCTCCGTTGCTCAATCGCTCAGTCCATCATTGAGTCAGCCAGGAGATGGTAAAATGGGGAAGCGAGACCAAGGAGATTGGTTGTGCAAGTCAAAGGCAATGCCACTTCCGCTGGCGGTACAATTTACTTTTGGCCGGTAATAAATTGAAAATTTTGCCTTGGCCCAGGACCCCATTCCCCATTCCCCATTCGCCATTGCCTTTACATTTCCAGGCCAAAGGACGACAAGACCAGGGCTTTGATCTCTCGCCTTTTGGGCAATGCGGAAATTGGTTTGCGGCGTTGCGTATACGACATCACGAATATTGCGTATACGCCACCGAAGACTGCAATTTGTCAGCGCTGTAAAATTTTTGGGGCGAAATGCGATTAAGCAGCGTATCGAACACTCACCTCAATGGCATCACAGTCTGCTCGGGGAAAATGTCCAGGAAATTCGTCTCGCAGTCGTTGGGCTTGCTCAGCTTAAAGTCCAGGAACTTGAGAAAGATCTGTGGGGAAAATCACAAAAATAAAATATTATAAATTGCTTTTATCCTTAGTTTAATGTGTAATATAAGCTCACCTTCCAGTTCTCCCTGACCTGTATCCGCCAGATGCAATCCAATGCGATCTTGTTGCGTATGACCTGCTCCCGTATGTCCGCCGGCACGTCTGTAGAGTTAATGAACCCCTCATAGCCATCCTTTTCAATGGTACAGTTGAGATCGGTGCTTGGAGCCTCCCGATTCCTATCCAGATACTCGTACACGGCACTGAAGCCCGTGTACTCGATGGTCTCGTCCGAGTGGAAGTGCAGCCACAGGTAGCGCTCCTTTGAGGTAATCTCTGGCGGGAAGTCAGTGCCACAGAATTTACCAATTAGCGTGGAGAACCCATACTGGCCATCTCGGATCTGCAAGGATATGGGAACATTTTCTTTACGTTGGTCTTAAGTCGGCAGTCGGCAGTCGGCAGTTTTTCTTAGCCTAAACCGATTTGGCCGGGGCTGCGCATTCAAATCAGGCTTACTACGAGCAGCGCCAGAGACAACATTCAATTAAAAGTTGCCATTTTTTTGGTGCAACAAGGAAAAGTCGCAAAGGAAACAAATCGAAAACTTTGCCAAGACCCCGGAAAAGCCGGAGCAACTAAGCAAGTTTTCCATTCGCTTCTCCTTGTTTTTTATGCAGCCTGCAACAAAGTTTGTGTTTTTAATGCCTTGACCCTTTTTAGAAGTGGCTTATGGTCCATACAGAGAGAGAAAAGTGTGGCTATCGAAATTCATAGATTTTTAGTCAAAAGGGAAATGTTTTGTTTTCTATTTATAAATAACCATTTATTTTTCACTTTGTTTTATATAAAATTGTTAGCTTTTCGTCTCTGTGTATCCGTGATTGTGTCTCAGTTACCAGTTGCGCTTTACTTACCTCGAGAAAATCAAATTTGCACTCCTCCTTGGCCTCGATATTGAACGAGTTGCGAAAGTCCAGGCGTATGATTTGTCCCTTTGGCGCTGTAATTAGATGCCGTGGACATAACAGCCAACACGTTAGTACACACAGCTATTTCATCTTCACAAAACCAGTTACCGCCACGTAGCCATGGCACCTGCCAATCCCGCCCAGCTTACTTAAAGTCAAATGGCCCCGGGGCCGGGAAACTGATTAACAACAGCTCAGCTCGGCTTCAGCGGCAGAAGCCGGGACTGTGGCTGTGGCTGCGTGGAACTTCGGAAGACCGAAGAGTAAATGCACTAAAATTTTAAAAATATTTAGAGTCTAGAGGGGTTTTTAATCTTTAATTTATTAATAAATATATTTTGTTTAGTATAATAAATCATCTATAACTATCCCAAAAGTAAACAAGCCTCAACTTCACGATGGCCAATAAAAATATTCAAATGTAGGCCTGGGATTCCAGCACTTAACCCTCTACCACCTAGGACCTACACATGCATATATCCCTCGGGGTCAAAGGAAAGCGTGAAAGTGAAAGGACAAGACCCAATCTAGCATATATATACATATATATAGAGCAAATGAAAGCATCTGGGGACCCATTTAGTGGAGGCATAAAAAGAAGAAGAATGCATCAAGATGCTGGACACACACCCACACTCATTCATTCATTCATTCATTCACACTCACATTGCGGGTCATACATATTCAAGCAACCAATACTCGGCGTGAATCAATGGCAATGTGGTTCTGGCGGTTCTGGCTGATTCTGGGCATT
This sequence comes from Drosophila kikkawai, assembly GCF_030179895.1. Taxonomy (NCBI): domain Eukaryota; kingdom Metazoa; phylum Arthropoda; class Insecta; order Diptera; family Drosophilidae; genus Drosophila; species Drosophila kikkawai. The sequence goes on along the minus strand of NC_091733.1, from coordinate 16,599,343 downwards.
TGAAAATACGCTTTTTCCCCCGGCCACCTTGGCAACACACCATCAATTGTCCAGACATTAACACCCACACACGCTCGCACACCCATAAAGGAGATGGACAAGTAATGAAAGTGGCAAAGAAGCGATTGGCCTTGGTCTTAGACTAGACTGGGGTGAAGGGTATATTAAAGTCCAGAGCCACGATTACTGGCCAACAGAAGTTTCCTGTTTAGCTGCTAACTGGATAAACTATACAGAAACCTCGCATATACAAATAAGCTGATGGTTCCAGCTCTCAGCTGCTTTCCGAACAACTTTCAACTCTCCTCGGATCCGCCGTGTAACCGCAACACTTTTACGACTGCAATCCCTGGCGGAGGGAGCGAGGGAGACCCACCCGGACCCGGCCATAAACCGAGCCTCATCTGGCTGCTGCCTTTTTTGTTGGCCCCCGCTTAGTTCAACATTAACATGGCCCTGATATGCAAATAAGCTAGTACGAACGACCCCTAATGCTGAACACAAACGGGATTGCTGGTGGCAGAGGATGAAGGGAGGCAGGGATGAAGGGATACTGGGTTCCTGGAAGCATCCACATATGCTGACATATTTGTGGATTCATATACTGGGGAGACCGCTGATGCGTGCTTATGGAAAGTCAATCATTCGCTTTCAGGTTTTATCTGTCAGCTCTTGACTTTTGCAGTGACATTATTTTGTCTTAACTGACAAATGATTTGGCCTCCCACCGACTTTAGATAACATAAGCAGCATTCGAGTTGAGTTCAGAGTTGGAGAATTTCTCCAGCATCCGAACAACCAAGCATCCCAGTTCCCAGTTCCCGGAGGCAGTGAAGCGAGTGCTCAAATATGATGGCGCCCCGGCACAATCCCCAATAGAGAGAGGGATCGTATTATAGGGGCTGGGGAAATGGTAAATGGAGAAATGGAAAATGGTAGAAGAGCTGGGCGAGTGGTGGGGAAATGGGAGTGCTAACGCTTTTAAATGGGCCACACAGAACGGCCCTGCCATGTGGAGAATCTGTGTGGAGCATCTTACGCATCAGCGCCATCTAATGCCTCCGGTTCACTGGTTCCCTTTCCCATTCCCACTCCCACTCCTACCGACTGACTGACTGACTGACTGACATCTGGTAATGTCAACAGCCAACCAAGACTTGGCCAAAGACTTTGCAATTATTTGCAGTAGCGCTCGCTCGCTGGCTCGTCGCCGCCAAGTGCTTGCCATATAAACTTTTACGAGGCCTGCACTTCACTCCACTCACACTTGAAGAAAAAAATGCCTTAATAGTATTGAAGAGCATCTTAAATCTATATACTATCTGGAGTTAATACACTGTGTGACTTGATTGATTAATAAAATAATACAAGTTCGTATTTAGTATTTAGAAAAATCTCGGAATTAAACTTAACTTGTTTCTTTTCTGTGTGTATCCGTCCACTCAGCAACAGGCTTCCCTCAAAGTTCGTATTTGTCTTTGTGGAACTCAGTTACAGATACTACTGTATTATAGCAGACTGATGGCTAATTGCCTAGCCGGAGATAATCCGCAGGAATGAGTCAAGTGACTGTCATGAATATGAAACCAGAAGGGACTCGCAAGCTTCGAAGACAATGGCATGTCAAGTGTCCACATATATATTTCAATATGTTTCTCCTGCTACAAATTAATCTACATCAATAAATGAAAAAAATAAATTAAAAATCTAAAGTCAACATCCATTTTTAAGCAGTACTAGCTTCAGTTATTGGTTATTGCCATTAGCTCGCTTATTTTGAACATATTTTTTACACTCCAAATAGAATATAGCCTCCTTGCGGGTTGTATAGAAACCGTTCTTCCCCCTCCTGCGACAAACAATCAGAGCCCGGAGCCTTCACAACACTTAGGCCCAAGCTGTTGGCATACGACTCTAGAAATTCTCGGGTATAATAGTTATACTCCATGTCCTTCAGCCACAACTTGGTCCGCACCCAGGGCACCATGCCAGGAAAATCGGATCTGTTCTGGAGTGCAAGTCGCTTCGCGGTCAATCGATTTTCTTGCATCCTGTAGAATTCAAAGTGATGGAAATTGTCACCGCCAAAGGGGATTTCCTCAACAATCGGATTGTTGTTTTCGTCAACCCGAGGCTGTGCCCCACCTCAGCGTTGACCCACTGATCAGCTGGATTCCTATTGTTCTCCATTTATTTGTGGACTCGAAATGTTTAGGGGGGTACTCCTTCTTGAAGGTAATTGGGTGTCCTGGATTCTTTTGATAACTCCTCGTTATAGAGTTTTTTCACGTCTTTTTTCTTGACCTGCTTTGATTGGTTTTTGATTTTAATTTAAATTGTTTATTATTTGTTCAATTACCTATGTCAAAATTCCAAAGAATATCTCTGGATATTGCCTTGGAAAAGCTTTTCTTTGCAAACTTATAGCCTGTGGTTAACCTTTCACTTGAATCAATTGTTTCGGTAAGACAGACACATCAAGTTTTCAGTTGAATTCAACACAAGTTATGCTCGCTTTTGAATAAAATTGGCTTACATTGGCTTAGTGATGGGAGAAAAGAGGCGTCGATATTCACTAATCGATTTATACTCGTTTTTTAGACTATCGTTATCGTTATCAAAACAAAAGTCAAATTTATTCCGATTATTTTTTTTTTTTTTTTATTTACATTCTGTATACTTAAAGTTATAAACTAAAGCAACAGATGGGAGCCATAGCTACTTAGGCTTTAGGCTGTTATTCCGATTAATTATGAAACCTTTCCTTAAAACGATATTAATGTGAATATATTAAATATTTATCACCCAATTTAATAATATTTGTATAGAATTTATAATTTAATTTATATATAATCAGTTTTATATGGAAATACTTCTTAACCCAGGACAAAACTCACCTGTTATCACCCGCGTACAATTTATATTCTTCGGATAGAGATTGGGATACTCGGGGCTGTACAGCTCATTCTTGGTGGGATCCCCCTCGACGAAGAGCCGGCAGCGATCCACCTGGTCCTCCTCCGCCGCCTGACGCTCGCTTCGTCCCGCTCTCGGCGGCCTGGAGATGGTCAGTGGTGGTGTATCCCGCCAGCTCTCCTCAGGCCTTTCACCCTCGGCCACGTCCTCCTCGCGAAAGGGGCGGCGGGTAAATGCCGGGGGCGTGTCCGCAGGAGTAAGCCAAGTTGGCGGAATTGCCAGCGATTCATCGGTTGGCTTGGGGCGATTGGCGATTACCTCACTGCCGGCCGACGCTGCAAGGAAATGAAAAGGAAATGGGAAATGCCTGAGTATAATGCAGTTCAAGTGTCTATTTCCATATAAAGGTAATGTCTGGTGTCTGTGTATGTGACGGTAGCCTTGCGTTTTATTATTTTAATAAGAATCATGAGTATTCAAATTTATGCAGCGAAAGCGCGCTGTATTTTTTTTTTTGCATACCCTTGAAGAAAGTATTAAAATTACACTAAGCATAAGGTTTCTTTGCAGTAAAAATACCTTCGTTTTGTAATTTTAGAATGCTGAAATTACAATTAACCACTGTAACCTTTATATTATATTTACTTTGAATTTTATTTTCACCAGAAAGGAAGAGTATACAAACTTCTGCTGCCTGGTAAAGCTTAGCTTCCTTTTCTCGTTATTATTTTTAATAATGCGCATAACTTTTTGTAAAAGGCAAAACTAAAAGCGAGAAAAAGCAAGAAACAAGGGCGAAAAGCATATATTTATTAGGCTTTAAAAACATTTATATTTATATTTAGAATTTTTCTAGTTATAGCTAATCAAAAATACATATAGTTTTTAGGATCTAAAAGGACTCCTTTCCTGAGTTTTAAACTTTTAAAAATTATAATAAAACCCAAGTTCTTCTAGAAATCTTTCCTTGCCAAATACTTACCCATAATATTGTCTTTATTAACAAAGAAATAAATTAATTAATTAATAAAAACTTGAAAAACTTGTTTTTATTTCTTAAAAGACCTATGTTTTATGTTAACCTCTTAATTATGCCTTTAAATAGCACCCGTAGTATGAATGTGGCATGCCAAAAAGTAGGCAATGCTTTTTTTTAAAGCCTTAATTCGCTTCTTTCCACTTTCGCTCGCTTGCCCGCACTCTCCCTCTCCCTGTGGCTTATTCTCCCTCTCTTTCTCCATGGCCCTGTGCCGTCTCTTTCTAGCTGAGCAACTGCAACTGTAACTGAAACTGCACCCAAACAACAATCATTAAGCCCATGCAAAGTAGCCCAAAGCATCGCACAAAACACTCCTCCGTGTTTTTTTTTTTTTTTTTTTTTTTTTTTTTTTTTTATTGAAAAGAATATAGGCTTAAATACATATGTTACAGAGGATGGATAGGGTGGAAAGTCCGCACCCGTGGGACTGCCGCAAAGCTATACTTCACGGGGGCGGTTGGCGGTCCTGTTGCCGCTCATCGGTCGCCTTCGGTGCGACGGGTCTGCTCCCGGCGCCTCAGCTCTCGCATCACGGTTGCTGCCATTTCGGCAGCCGCATTCCATTTGGAGGGGGTCTCCAACATGCAACCGACTAAGTTGTCGGGTGTCAGGCGGCAGTTCATTGCCGCTTCCAGCGCGGCTCGTTCCGCCGAGAATAGGGGGCATACGAAGAATGCATGCTCCGCGTCCTCAGTAAAAGCGCTGCCACAGTAGTCGCAGTACGGGTCGACCTCATGCTTAAACCTGTGGAGGTAGGCCTTGAAGCAACCATGTCCTGTGATAATCTGCGTGGTGTAGTAGTCCAGCTGACCATGTCGTCTCTGCAACCAGGGAACCAGATCGGGGATGAGCCTGTAGGTCCATCGTCCTGTGCTCGCGTTGTTCCATCTATCCTGCCATCGAGCCATGGTGCTGCTTCTCTGGATTCTGCTACCTGAGTTCCCAGTCCTGCGCTCCTCTGCCAGTAGGTCTATTGGGATTGCTCCCGACACCACCAATGCAGCTTCTTCTGACACCGTGCAGAAGCAGCTCGAGATGCGCAAAGCGCAGCGTCTGTAGACAGACTTACACTGCCGGCTGTAGCTGACAGTCCTCATGGCTTCCGCCCAAATCGGCGCGGCGTACAAGATGGTCGAGGTCACCACTGTAGCTATTAATCGTCTGCTATGCTGCTTTGGGCCACGGGTGTTGGCCATCATCCTAGAGATAGCGGCAGTGGCCTTAGATGCCTTGGCCGCTGCGTACTCCAGGTGGCTCTTAAAATTCAGCCTATGGTCGATCATGACTCCGAGGTACTTGATCGCCGGACTGGACTCGACGTATGTCGAGCCGACCCGGAAGGTGACCTTCTCTACGGTCTTTCTACTGCTTATGAGCACTGCTTCCGTTTTGTGTTCGGCGAGCGAGAGACCGTTGTCTTTCAGCCAAGACATCATCATGTCGATTGCAATGCTGCATTTAGCAGAGACATCGGACAGGTGCTTCTCCACCGTGACCAGCGCTATATCGTCAGCGAACCCTACTACGGCGCAGCCATCTGGTAGTGGAAGTCTCAGGATCCCGTCATACATGACGTTCCACAGGATTGGCCCAAGAACAGATCCCTGGGGTACACCACCTGTCACGTGGTGCATCTGGTTGCCGTCGTCGGATGTGTACAGAAGGACGCGATCTTTGAAGTAGTCCGCTATCAGGAGGGTGAGGTTCCCTGATATGCCGCCGTGTTGGAGTGCCTGCAGGACTAAGCTCCAATTTGCTGAGTTAAAAGCGTTTTTGACATCTAGGGTGGTGACCAGGCAGTATTGCTTGGTGCCTCCCTGCCATCTTTCGCCTTCAATCGCGTTTGCTGCCATTAGCGTTACCTCTCGTATCGCGTCGATCGTGCTCCGCTTCTTCCTGAAACCGTGCTGCTGATTCGATAGAGCTCCACGCTCTTCGATCTCTCTCTCCAACTTGTTGCAGATTATGCGCTCAAATATCTTCCCCAGTGTGTTGAGCATGCACAGGGGGCGATATGAGGACGGGTCGTCATTCATTTTGCCTGGTTTAGGGATAAGCACCAGTCTCTGCTGCTTCCATACTCTTGGAAAAGTGCGCTCCGCAATGCACCTGTTGTATACCTGTGCAAATAGGCTTGGGAATGACTTCATTATGGCATGAAGTGCAGCGTTGGGAATGCCATCGGGTCCCGGGGCTTTGGCTGCCTTGCTGCTGGCCAACGCGCACAGTATTTCCTCCTCGTTGGTGAAGATCGCTTCACTCGCAGCTATGTTTGGCAGCACGAGGGGCGGCTGCGACGGGAACAGCGTGGAGATTATAGCTCCAAGTTGTTCCTGGGAGGTTGGAGTCGGCGGTCTGTAGAGTTTGCCCATGACCAGCTTGTAGGCCGAGCCGAAGGGTTCCTGGTCTGCTGCATCGCACAGCTCTTGGAAGCACCTGCTCTTACTCGTCTTAATAGCGATTTTGAGGGCTTTTTTCTTCTCCTTGTAGCGTGTCTCGAACAGCGCTTGCGTGGGACGCCCTCTACTTCGTTGACATCTTCGCCTTGCAGAGAGGCACTCGCTCCTAGCGACGGATATCTCATGATTCCACCAGGGGACTGGTCTCCTTCCATTTCCTCTAGTGGAGCTCGCCATGGCGGCATCACAAGCAGCCTTGATTCTCGCGGATAATATGCCGGCGCAGGTGTTGGCGTCGCCAGTGATGACGTTGCCATCCATACTGCTTAGGAGTGTGTCTGCGTTAAGGGTGTGTACCTTGTACGCAGATTGCCGGAGAGACGGGCTCTGCTGGCTGTGCGTCGTCTGGGTGATAATGGCTGCGTGGTCGCTGTATGTGAGCAAATCCGTGACCTTCCAGTGGCTGGTCCGGCAGAGCTCCGGGCTGGCGAAAGTCAGGTCAATGATTGACTCTCTGCCTGCCTTGCTATAGGTGCATCTAGCTCCATCGTTCAGGAGACAAACGTCTAATACACTCCTCCGTGTGCGTGTGTGTGTGTGTGTGTGTGTGCTTGAGTGTGTGTGCGAGCATCTGGATGTGCTTGTGTGTGCCTAACTGTGTGCACAGGGCATTGGCACAACATTCAACAAAAAGTCGGCTTAGAACCACCGCCGAACCTCAGATGCCCTCGATCCCGGAACTGCGGCTAGCTACCCAACAGACTCCAATTAGATATAAGTATTTAAGTATATATAACTATATAAACCCCCGATTTCTGACAGTCTCAAGTGCTTGTAAAACCGCAACAGAATTTGGCTTTTAGAAACTAATGCAAGCCGCACTATGTATTATTATCATCAGCAGCAGGAAACTGATTTCAATTGGCTTTCACTTGATATGGAAATTAATTTGATAATTGGCAAGGTAATTTATGGTAATAATATTCAAGGTTGTGGTTAAATCTTGAATCATAAAGATAATGCATAAGTCGAAGGGTTTATATTTAGTTTGAGCTTAAATATCGCTGATCCATGAAGTTAATTTTGAGATTACATTTTCAAGGATTTTATATAAAATTTTAAATATTCTTGTTAGCTATAAATATATCTTTAATTATAATATATTCTATATTATTATAAGCTTTAATTATTACAAATTATTTACCTTTATATATTTTATTTTTAATTTTTTCCCTATTTTGCTGAACAGCCCTAGCCTAGTTCCACTTCTTGTGTTGATTTTACGGGTCTTAGGGTATATGTATGTGTATGCAGGATTCGTTACACCAACACACACACACACACACACACACACACAAGTACTCTGGCACACACACACGTACGCAAAGAGACATGGGGCACATGTGAAGTGTTTGCCTCACATTACATGGCTGCTAGTGCCTAATGATGTAGCAACAAATTTAATAAACATATTAAGTGTTGATGTTTTTGTAATCGGACAGGGCAACGCCAGATGTTACTCCAGTTCCAGTTCCACTCTCCCCCTTCTCTCTCTCTCTCTCTCCTTGCCTTTTTACCACACACACACTACACACAGGCACACTCACAGTCACCCTTGTATGGCATCCATTTTGCCGTAAGTCAAAAGCTGCTTATTTCCGTTCTGATTCTGTTGTTGTTTCCGTTTCTGCTTCTGTTTGCTCCAGCAACTCCAGCTCTCTCGATAGAAACTATATATTTGCCACATCAATTAAGCGGAATGAACATTAAAATTAATTTTAATGCGAATATTAAATGAATTGATTCCTAATGAACCGCTTAAATTGCAACTAAATTCAGCTACTAAATTTCTCTAATTAAAATTGCCACACAATTAATAATCTGCTGAAATTTTGGCTTTTAATTTAGTTTAGTTTTTTTCTTTTGAGATTTATTACATATATTATTTTATTGTCAATTCGATGGGTTTGTGTTTCGTTTGCAGTTATAAACCCAGCTCGACTTTCTGACATCCTCAAACGCCCCTTTTTCTGAGCTTTTAACCCGACTTTTCTGCTGATAAAAATGCTGCATTTAGTTGCCAATATGTGATGCTGTGTTTCCACTACCCACTCTCCCCCCTCTCGCCTGTCAACTGGTTGGATCTCAGACTTCATCGCGCTGTTCATTTATATTCATATTTCCATATGTCTGAGTCGGTGCATCTGTCAGAGGGTCTCTCTCTCTCTCTCTGTGTAAGTATAAAGTATCTTTGCCACGCCCTCTATACCGTAACGCCCCCTTTTGCACTGCCAGAGACCCCGGAGCGCATTCCTCGCTGAAGTCGTTTCGTATGTATTTTATTCGTCGACGCAGTTATTTGCTTTAATACACTCAATAGACTTAACACATTTTCCATGCCCGCACACCACCCATCCACCACCCACTCTCTGTGTGTGTGTTTTGTAGTTTTCAGCAATAAATTTTGCATTTAGCTTGCTCTGCCAGAGACACCCAGCCAGGCCAAAGGAAAAGGAGCTGATAAAAAAATAGAAAAATAATATTTCATTGCAAAAGAGACAGAGGCACAGTGCCTGACATCAGGGAACTTGAATATTATCAGAAAATCATCATACAGATACTCCTTTGAGTCAGTGTAAAAGACAAAAACTCCCTATGGTTTCCCATTAAATTAATTGAAGGTATCAAGATTGCATTCCATTTAATAATATCCATTATTCAGGGCCACTGTGCAGGTGCCTTTCTCTGTTCACTGTTCTCTCGGTGACTGTAATTGCAACTGTGACTCTGACTGTGACTGTGACTGTGATTGTGACTTTATGTCTGTGACTGTGCATATTTATAGTTTTGTATTGTCTGCCAGCCAACCGAGAAAATTACTAAAACAGCCTTTTGAGCGCCGCCAGTTGAAAGAGATGTGGTGGTAATGGTGGGCTTGGGGGTTCTTCTTTTCGGGGGGTGGGCAAAGAAGCTGCTAGAAGAGTCGAGCAGAATGTAATCAAGTATATAATAATTTACAGTTTGCATTAAAATTTTCGTTTGGCAACTGGGACCCAGTTCCCTTTTCGTACTCCAAAGCTGCAGTTAGAGAGTACATAATTTTCTCATGACTTACTAATTGCTGGAAAGCAGACGCTTGTTGCTCAACTGCAACTTTTACAATTACGATTTGTATTGAATAAATGAAATGCTGAAAAGGAAAACTCCTAATAAATACATAAATACATATATTAAGCTCTCTCTCTCTTGGTTCGCTTTGATGTTGGGCAAACACACAGCTGAATGCCAATCCATAATTGAGTGGGCAAATAGTCAAACATTGATTAACCATTGAAAGGAATACAAATATGGCCCCGGGGGCCTTGGTGTTTTCATCTTATTTAAAGTAATCACAGTCAAAGACATTTAATAATATTTCAAATTTCAAATTAAATGATGCACAATTGAACTGGAAACCAAACAATGTGTGAGAATTCAATAAATTAATTGGAACTTTGCAGGTTGCCCATGCAGCGTTTAATATTGCAAAGGCTCTATGATAATTGGGGATAATAATTAAGGTTTTGCAAGTGGTTTATTTATATATTTAATTCGAGACAAACAAGGACTAATACGGATAGGTATTTGCTGCATATTTTAGAACATTCCTACACTTAAAACCTAATGCCCGACTGAAGGATTCAAGCAATTAAATTTAAAACTGAAAAGAACCTTAAATACAAACACGAAATTAACCGAAAATCTCTCTGTTATATGTTATATATATATATATATATATGGTATCAAGTATTCACATTAAACCACACTTGATGTTAAGCGTCCGGAGCAACGGCAGCCAACTATAGGAAATTGTCCATAATTAAGGCCACATTAGTGTGCATTTACCATAAACATTTTAAAGCTCTCGCGTTTCTTTCACTTCTCTCGCTTATTTTCCCTCATTTTTGCCCCCGTTTCATGGCGAGATTACGAGGGATCCATGGTAACGCCGCGGCGTTGCTGAAGCCCAGCCGTAGGGGAAATTTTCAGGGAGCGGGGAGAAGGATACAGGATACAGGATACAGCCGCTGGTATCGGAATTGTGGGCATGCCACATACATATACGCATTTCGTAGGAGTTTGTGAAATGTGGGCGTATGTAACTACTTTGGCCATAATTTGCAATTAGCATGAGAAATCTGGCATTTAAGAGAGACCGAGGAGCAACCACAGAAAGGGGGGGAGGAAGGGGAAACCATTCGAAAATTATGGGAATATATTTTGGGCTAATCTATCTATCTATCTATCTATCTATCTACCTACATATCTATCAATAGATCGATAGCTTTTGTACCCGAATTTGGGAATAGGTTCCTTGGGAACACGGTCTAACTAATTCTAACTTGACTATCCTCATAAAAGTGCAAGATCTGCTTGTATTTACCCAATTTCTATTAATTTTGTATAGTGATTTTTTATTCTCATAGCTAAATGCATTCCTTGTTGAGTGAAAATCGAGGTAATAACGGCTAACAAATGTGATTGATAGACCAATCGCCAGCATCAATGTATCTGCAGGTGTAGATGTATCTGACAGATACTTGGATCATAATTTATAGAAACTTTTAGCACGTGTGCCATTAATTGTGATCCGTGAGGAGAAGAAATAAAACAATAAAGATGGAGTGGATAACAATAAGTAAACAGAGCTCAGGCAGGCAGGCAGACACGCGATTCGAATTTTTGGCAAACACATGCCTGGGAAAATTTCTCTCCGGAAAACTAGAACTCCCCCCCCCCCAATCGGCCCCCCTCCATCAGAGGAGTCTCAAGTTCCAGCTCGTGTTGCAAAATTTCAATTTTGGTCTGGCGCAGCACATAAATAAAATCAGTTTTATTATTTTCCGTGGCGCAAACAACGGAAAAAGATGGCCATATAGATAGAGCTGCCAAGTGTGCGACACATAGACATGGACACCACCCCATTGTGGGTTGGAAAATTCGGCAAAATTCGGGGGCAGTGGGCGTGGCAATGGTGGCAATGGCTGCCTTGTAAATTGCAGACTGTCGAAGAAGCCACAATGCAACCTGAAGTTGCAATTAGCAATAAAACATGGCAGCCCGGGAACAAAAGATGCATCTCTTGTGCACTGAGAGAAACGGTTGGCCATTTGTCTTTTATATTTTACTTTTGTTTATATTTTAAAATTAGTTTTAACCTTGAAAATCAGAGAATGAGAGAATGTTTCCCAAATATCAAAAGCCAGAATTAGAAATAAAAGTAAGGAACAGGTATTTATACTTGTTTAAATTTAGTATTTATATGTTTTTTTTTAATATATTTATAGACATATTTATTTATATATAGTTTTATATATATTTATGTTTATTTATATATTTTTATTTATGTTTATTGTTATTTCTTTATAAAAATTGATTTATTTATATTGTTTTATGTATGTTGATGTCTTTTTATATTTATTTATGTATATTTATACTTATTAAAATCCCCTTTTTATATTTTTTTATTATTATATTTTTTTAATATTTATATAAATGTATTTTCTGATAGTAAACTCCTTAAATAATTATTACATTTATAACAAAAAAAGTGAATAATAACATTTTGTACCGCATTTTCTGAGTGTATATTGCCTCCGCAGCCCCCCTGTCCCCCCTGGCCACCATGGAAGCTAAGCTCATTACCAGCTAAAACCCCAATTGGGGGGCGGGAATCACCTGGCGGCAGTGCAGTTGCCAGGACTCTGAAGTTAATAAAACTCGAAATATCTAATTGATAGTGCATGCGGTGGGCAGATGGAAATATGGCCAACCGGAGGGGGAGAACCGGAAGAGGGCTCGAAGCCATAATCATCAATTATGCATTTATCGGGCCGGGGAAAGTCCATTGTCAAAGTTGGCTAACAACAATGCCGCTGCATTCCGCCCTATTAACGGAATTTTTGGTTGCTGCAAAAATTTTAATTAAAGACAGACATTTTCAGAACCAGATAATGATTTGCTAACGAAATTGGTTTGCTAGAAAAACAAAATATATATATAAAATCTAGATTGGTTTCGGGTAAAGTTATGTGTGTGCGCGGATTATTTAACTTTAAATTTCACGCCTTAATTTCATGTTAATTTTGCACCCATATTTGCCTATCGTGTTGTGTGCTTTTAAATTTAAATTAAGTTTGTGGAATTGCAGGGGCATGTGTGTGTGTGTGTTGAATTTGGGAAAGCGGAAAACGGAAGTCAAAGACAATAAGTGTGTCAACTAACTGACTGAAATGACATGCAGACGCGAAGCCGATTAATTTGCAACATCATCTGCGTAAAGCAACTTTCCACGCTGTCTTCCGTTTGCGGCAGCGGCGACAAATTCCGAAATTGTTAGATTAAAATGAAAATACCTGACAATTGGATTGCGACCTGCAGCAAAAAGTCCCGCCCCCCAATGACACACATAAACCTCGAGACCCCGACCCTCGATGCCCTTTTAATTTTGAGTCAGGCGGCGCAGAGTGATTTAAAATTAAATCAGATATGCCGCCACTCCCATCGCTCTCACAATTTAACCCCTCTATTAGGGCCCCAAGGGGCCGGCAAATAGAGGGCACGTCGAACCACCGCAAGCGGAAGAAGGTGGGTTAAAATAAAAAAAACAAGGTTATAGGAGAGTTACGAGTAATTCGACTTGAAAATATCCTTTGAATAATAATGAAATATAATTTTTATAATATATTTAAGCTATAAATGTAATCAAGACTCAAAAAGAAATTAAAATGGTATAATTAACGTTAGCTTTTCTATTTCTTGGAGCTTTTAAAGCTTAAATAAATTTGTAAAAATTATATTCTATTTTTAAAACTCTACAATTTGAAGTTATTGAGTAAGAAATGCTTAGATATCCTTTAAAAATATATTAAAATTGATTTTAATAAACACATTACCAGACTCCAGACCTTGGAATACTTACTTATTGCTAGATCGACTAGGCTGCACATTCACCCCATAGACATTCGAATAATAACTCAATATACCCTGGCATCTCTGAGGTACTTGGCCGGAATGAGAATTATAGCTGGGAAAATCCGAACATGAACGGAACTCCTTCACCAAAGGCGTACAACCGCCACCACCCTCCTTCTCCCTTCCAAACCCCTTTGGCTGCCTTCGGTGCGTGCTTAGTGGGTGAGTGGAAAACGCGAAATGAAAATCTGCAGGCAAACTGTCAATTTGCAGTGAAAATTTGATTAGGGTTGACTGCATTTTCACTTCAGATTTCAACCAGACAAATGGGCGGGTGAAAGGGTAAGGGTTAAGGGGTAGGTGTAGGAAATGAGACCCGCACCTGGCAGCTGGCAACTGGCACCTGGCACCAGGCACCGGGGAATTGAGAATGCGAATGAGGAGACAAAGAAAAACAATTCGCGGAAAGACCTCCAAAGGTGCAATAAAGTGGGTCTTAAACTTAAATGAATATTTTCCCGTAAATAGGGAAAGCATTTAAAAAGAATGTGAAGTAAAATCAAGAAAGGGAACCCTGTGTAGCAGGAAATAAATGATGAATACAATTTTAATAAGGATATCAAAAGAGTAAGTAAGAAATATAAAAAAACCTATTAAATAGAAAATTAACAAAGAAATAAAGTAAAAGAGTTCGTAATTGGAACAACTATTAAATCATTTATTAATAAATAAATAAATCAATTTCCACCCTCCTTTTACTCTCCCCTTTATTTTACATAAATTTCCCAGAAACAAAGATAAGTTTAATAATAACCAGAGAGTGACTTCAAGACCAATTCCATTGAATAAATCGGTAGCCACAGTAGCAGACATAAGCTTAAAGGGGAAGCAGGGAGAACACTCTAAACAGGAGCACTCACATCCTGGCCAGGAGGAGGACAATAAGGTAAGCAGATGGGCATTGTTACCAACTTGGATTAAAAGTGATGGCCAGACAAAACGCACCAATTGAGAAAGCAATCGCAACTAGGAAAAAAAATAACAGAAAAGTTAGGGAAATGGGAAAAATCAGAGAGAAGAACTAATAATAATAAAAACAAAAACAAAACAAAAACAAATTTATAATTGAAATCAGTGTCACGACAGTGAACAGAAATCCGTAGCAACAAAGCAACAAGGACAAGGATATTCAGGACTCCGGATGACACTTAAGAGGGAAAACACAGAGAAGGGCCAAGTGCAAGATGCAAAAATTAAAAAAAACAAGAAAGAAAGCTAACTTCGGCACGCCGAAGTTTGTATACCCTTGCAGATTGGTTTTCATATTTATGTCATAAATTATAATGCCGAAAACAGACACTAAACTGAGTTACATACCATTTTACCTATACTTATTATGTTTGCAGTTTGACAGTTACAGTTATACATTCCCAGCTTTACATTTTCTCTACATCTGATCGCTTCTATGGCTGCTATATGATATAGTTGTCCGACTTTCATAAAATGTATACCAAAATTCTATAATAATAAGTAAAGCTCATATCTCAGAGTAGATGAAAATACATTGAAAAACAACGAAGTTATAATTTTTTCTATTACTTTCCCTATCGTTCCTATGGCAGCTATAAGATATAGTCGTCCGATTGTCATAAAATTTTTACCAAAATTTTGAAATAATACCAGAAGCTCATGTGTCAAAGTAGATTAAAATACGTTGAAAAACAACGAAGTTATAATTTTTTTGATTAATTTCCCGATCGTTCCTATGGCAGCTATAAGATATAGTGGTCCGATTTTCATAAAATTTTTACCAAAATTCTGGAATAATATAAAAAGGCTTTATCTCAAAAATGATGGAAGAATATTGAAAAACAGCCAAGTTAAAATTATTTTTCTAAAAATTTATTGAACATTTGTATGGCAGCTATATGATATAGTCGTCCGATCCGGCCCGTTCCGACATATATAGCAGTGAGAGTATATAGAAGACTATATGCAAAGTTTCATTCAGATAGCTTTAAAACTGAGGGACTAGTTTGCGTAGAAACGGACAGACGGACGGACAGACGGACAGACGGACAGACGGACAGACGGACAGACGGACGGACAGACGGACAGACGGACGGACAGACGGACAGACGGACATGGCTAGATCGACTCGGCTGTTGATGCTGATCAAGAATATATATACTTTATAGGGTCGGAAACGTCTCCTTCACTGCGTTGCAAACTTCTGACTGAAATTATAATACCCTGCAAGGGTATAAAAAGAAAAGAAAATGAAAGAAAAGAAGCAAGGACAAGGCAAAAACTAACAGCCCGGGCAAATAAAGAGAGCAAGGAGCGCACACAAATTAGCTAATGTTGGATAAAGCCAAAGTCAAAACCAATTCCATTCCCTCAACTTCTCCAAGTGTCCGCACTAAGAGGGAGACGGCGACAGGGTATCCCCAACTCATTCACCCGGTTACCCCCGGCCATCCGCAATTGGGTCAGCTAACATTTGGAGCAAATGGCCAAATGGCCAAATGGCCAAATGCGACGGGCCGTGACAGAAGCATGAAAAGTGCTTTAAACAAGCATTCAGCGGAGATCTCCTTAAATTTGATCAGGACACACTTGGGTGTGAGAGGGATGACCTTTTCAAAAAACTCACAAATTTTGATACTAAACAACACTTTTACTTTAACAAAAACACTTGACTTTAACTGTGGTAAAAAAGGGAAAAATATATTTAAATAGTTGTAAAAGCTGTAATTGCTCTTTAAAGATAGTTTAAATAAATAAATTAAAGGGTATTTTGAGGAGGACTGATGTAAAAATGAATAAAAATGAACCAAAATTAATAAAAATGAATAAAATAAAGTATTTTAAGGAGACTTTTCTTGGACTGTTGTAAAAAAATTAGTAATAATGAAAATAATAATAAAAAAAATGAAATAAAATGAATAAAAATAAGTGAAAAAATTAATAAAAATTAATAAAAATGAATAAAAATAAATAAAAATGAATAAAAATTAATAAAAATGAATAAACATATATTAAA
The DNA here is from genome assembly GCF_030179895.1 of Drosophila kikkawai. Classification (NCBI taxonomy): domain Eukaryota; kingdom Metazoa; phylum Arthropoda; class Insecta; order Diptera; family Drosophilidae; genus Drosophila; species Drosophila kikkawai. The sequence continues at coordinate 16,582,989 of NC_091733.1, read as the reverse complement.
TTCATTTTTAATAATTTATTAAAATTTCCCTTTAAATAAATAAAATAATTACTATTTTCAGGATAATTTAACCACTGAAAAAAATAAATTAAATATACTTTAATCTCTCTAAAAACTGTAATTTCTCCATAAAGATAGGTTAAATAAATAAAGAAATATTTATATTAATCTAAATAATACATTTCCTTAAACAAATTTTGATAGTAAATCCTAATTATTATTTAAGTTGACTTTTCTTTACTATTATTTTTAACCCGTTAATAACAACTTATAAATAAACCCTTTTAAGCCATTAATTATTCTACAATCTCCCTCACAAAACTACATTACCCCCCAAATTGAATATAATTTCACTTACTTTAAGTTGAATTTCCAAATACCCCAGACTTTCAATAGTATTCTCCTGGCTGATTTACCAACTGACATGGCCAAGCTGGCAAGTAATTCGATACGATTTTCCAAATTGATTGTCCTTTGTGCTGACGCTTTTTCAGGTAAGAGGTGAGACAATTATTTACAAAGAGTCAGTTCCCATTTGTGACTGACACAGTTGATCCCAATGCCTGCCGATGCCATCCTTTCCCCCCTTCGGACAGGATTCAAAGGCAAAGGCAAACGGGGCTATTTGTTAGCATTTTGCAGTCATTACACAATCCCCAGTAGTTAGTTGGCCCAGCAGGCAGTCCATAGCCTTTAATTAATGGCCACTTTTGGGAACAGTTGGCAGTTTCTAATTTCAAATAAATAAAGGCAATCCCCCACTGGCTGGGCAGGACTCTCATTGCCCCATTCTTTACCCTATCATTGCAATTTGATTTGGCCTCAAAATCCATCGAATCGTATGGCAACCTATTTATATTATTTATTTTTTTTTATTTCTGTAACTGATTTCAGCTAGCCTCTAATGATTTTTTTTTTTTGTGAATATTTTCACCAGCAATTCTAGGCTTTCGTTGAATATTTTAAAAATGTATTTGGTGTCTATAATTAATAATGATTTAGCTACCAATTTAATTCACCAGCTGACTTATAAGCCTCCCATAACACGTGGCCTCAATGGCAGTCAGGATAACAACCTTTGGTTGGCCTTTTCCTGGCTCCCAGAGAGCTGACTGACTTCCGGTAGCCGCCATCTTGTGTGGGTCACATTTTCTGCATGCATTAATTTACAATTACGATAGACCGATGACAGCTGCCACCCCTTTTGATCCAGAGACCGAGACCGAGACGGAGACGGAGTCGTGGGGGCTACATAAATTATTATCCGCAAAACGAAATTCAGCAAAATTATTCTGGAATTTCTATAAGCCAAAGCCCAAAGTATCCCCCGTTGGTTCCATTGCCTTTTTCGATGACTTTTCCGCCCTAAACGATTCGGGTTACAAAGGCGACCCTTTGCCCCACTGCAGCTCCAATTGCCAAAGGTCAAAATAATGTCCTTATTTCTCCCCCAGGTGGGCAAAAATCTGTCAGTCGTTGAGCTAGACATTTGAAATTACTACGACGACGACGACGAGGACAACGAAGACGACGGGCTTTGTGCGGCAATTAAATGAATCCCTGCCAAGGATGCCCCACTGCATGGGAAGCCGCAAGGATGTCTGGTAAACGCTTGACCAATAGCGTCAATCAATTACTCCATTTGAGGGAATGCAGCTGCACTGGCAGCTTCCCGTCAAAGGGTATTTCTGTGGGCGGACACCGGGCGTGCCTCAGTATATCCTGAGGTGGCAGGTGTTGATTGGTCAGAGAAATACCAAAAACAATCAGGGAACAAGCTAAAAACCTTTAATAGCTAGATTTAATTTGGGTCTTAAATTGAGGAAAATGTATATTTTGATTGCAAAGGTAACCCAATAGTAAATATTGAGACATTCTGTGGATTAAGTAAACTCAAATGGACAAATAATTAGTACTTATGCAGGTAAAGGTAAACAATGTCAAATGTCAAAATAATAGATTCCTTTTTCTGTATTCTTCACCAGATAAAAGTCCTTCAATTCATATTTATTTTCAAATATTTCTAGTATTCAAAAGCGAATTTTTTTTAAGTAATTAAGAACCAAGACTTGACTAGATCTTGTTGCCTGAAAACGCCAGCCAAAAACATAAGTTTATACTTCTTAAGATAAAAAATAACCAACTTTAACTGAAACTGGCAGAATAGGGACAGAAAAATACCGCTGAATCGGCACCTCTTTCACACGACCTTGACTGCAGCTCACTGAAAAAAAACAAGCAGGCCAAGGCCCAAAAAAAACATGTCTAGGCGAAAAGTTTGCGACTTGTTTTTATGCTAGATGCGAAAAAAATGTGAGAGTCAATTAATTACAAACAGGCGAGCACACACAGAAAACTCTGGCGAAGCACGTATAAATATAAGAAAATACACAGGAAGAAATCTAGAGTAATATTGATAATTTAATATAATAACTATAACTTTAAGCTAAAATAAATAGATTTCTTATCTTGTCAAAATCCAATCTCAAAGTGTATTTATTTCCTGAATTAATTTCATAAATCAACAATTGATCTCTCAGTGTATACAAACACTCACACACACACGCACATACACATACATCATGTTGGTGCGTGCCTTTGTGTAGCATACAATTCGGGGCCATTCGAATTCGAATTTTTATGGCCGAAAATGTATGCATTCTCCACTTTGTGTTAGTATGTGTGTCAGCACGAAATTGGTAACACAAGAGACCACAAATGCCATATGGCCAAATACTATATACTGACGATGATCCAACATATACATATATAGTATCTCTTCAACTGTGTGTGTGTGTGTGTGTCCGCATAAATAAGCAAACAAATGAACGTCTAATGAGGTCAGAGAACGGGGCATTGGCCAAGTCCCCGACCATGTCCAACCCAATAAAAGTTACACTCGGCATGTGTGAAGATGCTAACTGTCAATGCACTGAGAGAAAAATGAAAGAAAGTAGAAGAATTTAAAAATAATTTTCAGATGTCTAGGAATCATTTGTCTTTTAGGAGGTCTTGACTTGTAGGAGTTTAATAACTCTCATAAATGTCTGGTATAATGGTATATAGTATATATATAGTACATATTATATAGTATTACTTGGTATATATGTATGTATATATATATTTTAGTCTTAACTTGTAATATTTTCTGTTGGCACTTACCGTAAACTGCTTGGCCAACAATTAGCAACATTAGCAGCGAACAGCAGCGTGGGCGGCTATGGATTAACCTTTGATTTTCTTCTGCTATTAGTTGATGTTTTTGTTGTTGCTGCTGCTGCTGCTGCTGATGTTGTTGCTGCCTGATGTAGCCGCTTCTTCTTCTTCTTGGCATTTTGCGAGAGGTTTGCCAGCTTCAGTCTTATTGTTTCCCTGTCTCTCTCTCTCTCTCTCTCTCTCTCTCTCCCTCTAAGCCCTTTGCTCCGTCTTGCTCACAGCCAGAGTCCTTCACACAAGTAACTGTAAAATATAGAGAAGAAAAATAATATGAAGAAACAGCAAGAGAACAGACAAAAGTCTAAGGTACACCTAAAGGCAAGACAATAGAAGTAATATTCTAGAAAGCATTTTAAAAAATATTCTACAAAATATTCTAGAAAATATTTTAGAAAATATTTTAGAATTTTATTTATTAAAAATATACAAAAATATTTATTTAAATATTTCCTTTTAAATTAAATACATAATTAGTTATCCATTTATTTATTTAATAATTTATTTTAAATATTTTAAAGTATTATTCTTTTTAATTTGTTTGTCTTACAAAAAACAGTAATATATACATTTTAAATTTCCAATACTTTTTCTTCCCTAACATCTTGCCCCATAACTCCACATGGTAGCAGCAACATAACGGAAATCCAATTGAAGCCAAGTGTAAGACAATTGCTGGGAGTTTGTTCAAACAATTTTGGCGCTCCTTTCGTCGTTGGCAACAAATGAGTTTCTCCTCAAATTGAGTTTTCGCCGCTGGCGAAATGTCAGCACCAAAAATAAATGATAATCCCATCAAGTGTCGAGAAAGTGTATTGCAATTTTCTTGGAATTTGTTAAAGGATTTCAATAGAATTAAAGGCGAAAAAGGGAAGGATGGCTGAACGAATGTGGGTGTTGATATGGTATTTTGGAATTTAATTAATGGAAAAAGACAATACACTAAAGTTGCCATGGTAAAAGGGAATTTACAGATGAACACCTGTAGGTACTCTCTGCATAGATTAAACTTGATAATAAAGTTTATAATAAAGTGATTTCCATTGAATGTTTTAGTTTATTAGTAGAAAATCTACAGCTTTTAGCATTCAAGGATTTTTAAAGTGATTTTTTGTGGATGTCATCCTTTGATAAAGGTAAGCTCCTGGACGCACATATCCTTCTTTCTTTCTTCCTATTTTTACCCATTTTTTGGTGGAGCCTACAGTGCACTTGGAGTGACCCAAATATTTGGGTGGCCTTTTTTTTTTTGCTTGCGGCAACGACGACTGACTGCCACGCCCATCCGCCTATGCAGACCAAACCGGACCGGACCGGACCCCCTTTTTGGGAAACCGCCAGTCGCCACCCCTGCGGCGCCATAAAGCATGACCCAATTGAATTGTTACGCTCGTGCTAATAAAATTTTATGTGCGGCTATTATTAGGCTCTCGTGTCTGTTCGTGTCCTGCGGCCCCGCAACAAACAATGTCACTTAGGATCCTTGGGCTCTGCTATTTGAGCACAGGAAGAAATTTAAATTTTAAAAAATTATAGCACTTTGCCTAGAAGATTAAAAAAAAATGTATTGTAATTAAATTATGTAGAAGGTGGGTTATTTCACTTCTCTATTCGACTCGCCACAACAAAATAAATCTCTCAGACAAGAACTTTATGTTAAATTACATAGGCTTAACATAGTATTCGTGTATTCGTATTAATATCTGTAAATCAGTGTGACCAGCCTACTACAATTATTAGGAAAAAATATACAAAAATGTGCTATTAGTTTTGTTCATTGCAAATCATCAGTTTTCTTTTATTTTTAATTTTTTTAACTAAAAAAAAAAATACACATAAAATAATATAAATAAAAATATTTATTATAAAAAATTTATCAATATATAAATATAAAATTTGTTTTATGGCGATATCTCAATTTTTAGTAGAGAACAAGAAAGGAAGCTAACTTCGGCACGCCGAAGTTTGTATACCCTTGCAGATTGGTTTCGATGTTTATATTATAGATTTAAATGCTGAAAACGCTCACAAAACAGAGTTTCATTACATTTTACCTATACTTATTAAGTTTACAGTTTGACAGTTACAGTTTTACATTCCCAGCTTTACATATTTTATACATTTACCGATCGCTTCTATGGAAGCTATAAGATATAGTTGTCCGATTTTTATGAAATTTATACCAAAATTCTAGAATAATAAAAAAAGCTTATATCTCAGAGTAGATAAACATACGTTGAAAAACAACGAAGCTATAATTTTTTCCTATTTATTTCTCGATCGTTCCTATGGCAGCTATATCATATAGTCGTCCGATTTTCATAAAATTTTTACCAAAATTCTGAACTAATAAAATAAGCTTATATCTCAGAGTAGATAAAAATAGTTTGAAAAACAACGAAGTTATAATTTTTTTTCTATTAATTTCCTGCTTGTTCCTATGGCAGCTATATGATATAGTCGTCCGATTTTCATAAAATTTTTACCAAAATTCAGAAATAATATAAAATGGTCATATGTAAAAAATAGTGCACATATGTTGGAAAACAGCTGAGTTATAATTTTTTTTCTAAAAATTTATCGAACATTTGTATGGCAGCTATATGATATAGTCGTCCGATCCGGCCCGTTCCGACATATATAGCAGTGAGAGCATATAGAAGACTATATGCAAAGTTTCATTCAGATAGCTTTAAAACTGAGGGACTAGTTTGCGTAGAAACGGACAGACGGACAGACGGACAGACGGACAGACGGACAGACGGACAGACGGACATGGCTAGATCGACTCGGCTGTTGATGCTGATCAAGAATATATATACTTTATAGGGTCGGAAACGTCTCCTTCACTGCGTTGCAAACTTCTGACTGAAATTATAATACCCTGCAAGGGTATAAAAATTGCTTCAAAGTTTGTCTTGTTCTGTTTTAATTCAAATGTATGTATAATCTTAAAAATGTAATTGTATATTACTTCTTATAATTAAACTTTAATTAATTTTTAATACAAAATCTTGTCTTAAAGTTACAATTTTTTAATTCTAAGGCAGAGTCTAAGATTTTCTAAGCATATTCCCTATGCATTTTCCTATTTTGTAGAATTTATTATTTAAGTTTATTCATTTTAATTTAAGAAGCATCCCTTTAAATACTATTTTATTTATAAAAAATATAATATAATACATTTATGAAAGAATTACTTCAAACCTTATTTTTAGTGTACTTTTTCAATGCGGCTGAGGTGGGGCTTTCGGCACTTTCACTTGTGTTTTTGCTGTATTATTTCTTGCCAATGCGACTGTTGAAATTTTATTTTGATACTCTGCTGTGTTTTTAAGGCGAAACTAATTTGTTTCCTGTATCGATTGTGGAAGGGGGGGTGAAAACAAAGAATATAAAAAAAACCAAAAACCCAACAAAACAAAAACCAAAATCGTTAGTCGCGACGGCGTCCGAAATTTATGCATAACTTTGCTCTTTGCTCTCCGAATCTTTGATAACCAAACGCTTTGATTACACGCCCCGCCGCCCAATCGTCGATTTATCCATTCCTTTTTTTTTTTTTTGTGTCGCCCACGCAATTTTCCACTTTATTCTCTGCATGTTTTTCGCATTTTTTGCGCTTCAGTTGTCTTAGGCGATTCCTCGTGGCGTTAAGTACTCACAAAGAGCAGCAAAGCGTCCCACAACAAACCGAAAGGGAATAACGAGGCAGAATGGCTAAAAACAGAGGCTACTTCAAAAAGGGAGGGGAGGTGGAGTCCTTGGGGGGAAAGCTCATCCTCCAGACAAAAAGGACGCCCTAAATCCAAACTCAAGGATCAGCCCAGGACACTGTCCTGGACTTTCATTAGCCCGAAATACAACCGAAAAAGTGTGTGCAATTGACGCAAATGTCTGGTGTCATTTGTGGGCAAAGCAATCGGTCCGGATTCCAGCACGAAATGTTCAAGGTAGATAAAGGATTTTCCATGGAAATAGCCTGCTCAGACCAATAAAAGCGAGCATATTGCGGGAAAAGGAGCTCGAATTTAAAGGGATTTTAAGTGGCATATATATATATATATTTTTTTTTTAATGCCAAGAATATAACAATGATTTTATTTAATTTTTTCTGGTTAGAGAAGACACTTTAAAAGCAATAAAAAAGGGAAAATCATTTATTAAATTTAAAATAATATAAATCTGAAACTTTTTCATATATTTATACCTAAAATTCTTTTTTAAACTTAATTAACTTCATCAACACTTTGATCCAAGCAATATTCTGCAATTTAAGACGAAAAATATTGAAAAATCATTAAGTACACAAATATTTTTGACTTTAATTCGATCAAAAGGGTTTGCCGGAATGTTAGATTTTCAATGACAGTTGAAAGAGACACACAAAAACTTTCACAGCAACATGGAGCCGTGGTTTTGGAGCCAGGCCACATATGCATATTCTCATCAATTTGCCATAATTTACATTTGCCAGATATCTTCTCGTTGTGCTCGTTGTGCCCCCCGGAAAAGTGCCATAAAGTGTCGTAAAGTGCATTAGAGCGCACTTGGCATAACGCAGCCAACAATAAGAAAACACCAAGGAGCCAGGGACACGACTGACGCGAATGGAGCAACAGCAGACGTACAACGGGGCGTATGAGTGTTTTGCATAAATATTCATGGGTATGGTGGTAAAGGGGCAGAAGAGCGCCCACAAGAATTGCGCCAGCGGAGCGACTAACACCTTCCGGCAAGAACAAAAAAAAAAAACAAAAACAAAGAGACAGAGCAGGAGAACAACAACAACAACAACAACAAGAAAAAGTCTCACAAAATTCCCCAATGTCGTTGCCATTTGCCATTGCTGCTGCCCGATTCCCCATACTTTATGCCCATTTCTGATTGTTTATTAGTGCGGCAAAGTCCAAATAGGGGCGGGTTCCGTTAGGGGAAAAGGCATTTTTAATGCCTTGGTACATTTATTGGCGTGTTTTACGCGCCATAAACTGAAATTCATAAACATTTTTTATGCACTTACATGTGTAAATGTGTTTGGTTCGCTTTTGGGTTCCCACGAATGCATCCTGCCAGAGGCATGGGAGGTGTCTGTGTCTGTGTGGGGTTAAGGGTCTGTGCTCTCCAAAAAGGGGCTAAGAATGGGGTGGACCAAAGGTAACATACATATATATATATATATATATATATATATATTTTTTTTTTTTTTGCCGAGGTGACGGCCTCTTGGTGTGTTGGTTTGTTTGCGTTATCCTGCATTGCGAAAATGCGACATAAAAATTCATTTTATTACATACGTTTTTGTATTGTACTGCCACCGATGGTGTACCCTTGGTCTTTTTGGTGGGGTTTTGGGAAGGTAAAGAGGTGGTGGGGTGCATGGAATTATTATTTTATTTGGGGACGCAACAGTTTATAACTCTCAAAAATTCAAATGTGCAGCAAAATAAATAAAAAAGGAAGCAAACTGAAAAGTATTTGTATTTAGATATTTTTAAAACAATAAACTAATAGATCAAGGGGATTATAAACCATAAATGTTTAATTTTCAATTAATATTTTCTGTTTAAAATATTTATTTTCTAGTTTATCTAATTTTTTTGTTTAAATTTAAATATTTCTCGATTGAAATTATATTTTTTCCCCTTCAGGTATTTCTTTCAAAATTAAAACCTAGGCAGAGCGAAATATTACGCATACGCACATTACGCATACGCCAGGAAAAGCTCATGCATATGCAAAGGCGCCAGCAACAGCGTAAGCGAAAGTGTGTGGGTGACACTGATAAGCGCATTATGGGCTCCACCGTATTTTGCAGAGCATTCGAAATTGGCACCACACACTCGATTTGTTGTCATCTTGGGGTGTTAATTGCTCACGAATAGGATAGGTCAAAGGTTGACCCCTAAACAAAAGAGAGAGGAAGGGGGAAAGTCAAAATAAAAAAAAACACAGACAATGGGCAAAGCTAAATTCACAAGATTTGCAAAAGAAAAATCTAAGACAATCTATAACAACTGTACAACAAAAAATGCATTATTAATTATTACAAATTTCCTTTCAAAAACACTTTAATAAACTTTATTTCCAGTGTAAAATCTGGCAACATAAGAACTTTTACTCTCCATGGAAAAGAAACTTTTATGCCAACTCACGTGCCATGAAAATTGTTTTCATTTCCAATTCCAATTATTATTTTTATGTGCATTCATTGTCTGCAAAAGGCCCCACGCATGATTTTGTAGTCGAACTGCTGAATCAGCAGTGGGGGTAGCAGTATATATATATATATATAGCCCACTGTGCTTGATTACTTGATTAATTTTGATCAAGTTCGAGCAGGCGGCCCACTGTCGTCGTCGTCGTCGGCACCCCCAGTTTCCATCTCAATTACCTACTTTATATTAACAGCGCTGTTTTACTCTTGACTGGCCACCAAAGGCACCCACGACGACTGCCTCCATGATGCCTGCCATGACTTCATGGCCCTCGTCGTACGTGTCGCCTGACTCCTGATGACTCTGGGTCCTCGACTCGAATTGAAACAAATTCGAACATGGGGCCTGGCAAAATGGCAAAAACCTGCCCGCGTCACATCTACATAAAGCAAGCAACGAACGGCACCAACAATTATTGGCCCTGAAAGCCGGTCGGCCAAGTCCCCGCCACTCGAGGAGAATCTGTTGACATGCCCATGGAACCGAAATTAAGTGCACAGTGGGGAGAAAACGATTGGAATTGAATCTGGAGTGGATGAAAGTGATTTAAGTTATAAGAAATTAAAGAAGGTTCAGGTTCAGTAATCCTTAAAAAAGGATTTTATAAATTAATTAACTTATCTTTTTAGTATTCAAGTTTAAAAAGATTTATAATTTATAATTTAATATTTACTCCTAGTCTTGAATGTTTAATAAAAAGTCACAAAATAAATTTTAAAAAATTATTAAACGATTTTTTTTTGTTCAAGTTCTAGTACAAAATTTAGAATAACCCAAAACCAGAGTCCACCTGCCCCGGTTTCTTTCATTCAGGAATCTCCCAGGGATCTACCTTTGCTATTTGTTTGGTCCTTTAGGCACTCCTTGACTTTTTGGGCGCACTCGAGTAGGGGGGCTCTGTAACCACTGTGCGCTTAAGAGGCGTTGAAATTAGCTCAGTGCCCCCTCCAACTAGGACTCACTCACTCACTCACTGAACCAGCCGTGAATACCCAACACCCAGGCCCAGGCCCAGCCATCTTCATCTTCATTGTCAGACGAGGAAGAAAACGACGACAACGACGACGACGACGACGACGACAGCGGCGGCGTTGTTCAAGTGGCGCTAGATAAATGCTAAATTCATGTCTGGCGGGCGCCCAACATTATTAGATGGGTGGTTAGGCAATAGCCCCGGATTCCCCCCTTAAATTCAACCCCCAGCCAGTTCCTTGCGACGCCCTTGGAAACACACGCCTTAGTGCACATTAAGACTTGTTTACGAATTTGCTTCAAACATGAAATTAATTTGTGAAATTTCCAAATTTTCCAAGGCAGAGCGCTGCGTTGAGGTGTGAGGTGTGTGGTCTGTGTGTGTGTGTGTGTGTATCGTACTACATCTAGCCACTTTAATTAGAAGCCAGGATTGCCCAGGACAACCGCTGTTTAGCCAGCTTGCAGAAATTTCCACCACAAAAACAAAAACAAAAAAAAGAAAACGAAGGCATATTGGCCACGTTCCGCATTCCGTTAGTGTCTTAATCTGATCACTGCTTTCGGGGCGGAAGCATTTCCTTTTCTTTTCCCTTATTATTTGATTTTTTTTCGGCATGCACTGCATTTTTGTCCAATTTGTGTATTTGTATCCGGACCACAAGGAATACAGATTAAAGGGAAAGCTCACTCGCACAAATCGGATTTCATAAAACCAAAGCACTTTCCAATCGGAATATCAAGTATTATTTTGTGGAAACAGACTTTGTAAAATATTGTACACAATGGAAAATTGTGAAAGGAGAAAGAAGAAAGGGAAACCCCCAAAATGATGATTGATTCGATTTCATTAGAAAAAAGATATTTTTTTGACATTTCATGTGTCACTTCCTTTAGCAATTCGCTTTTCGTGAGTCATGGAAATGCCACGGGGGAGGGGAAAATTGGTTGTAGACTCATAAATTTGCCCCAAAAGACCGAATACACTGCTCGTCGAATGGCTCAATCAATTTGGCGAATGACAAATGCAATATGATTAAATGAATCAGTTCATATATCAAACTTCTGTTACACAGTGTAATAAATATGTCAGCCGGTGGTTGCTTACACAGAGAGATATATATATGTATATAGTGGTATGTATGTGTATGTATTTGCTGTCTGTTGCCTTGGCTTCTGCTGTTGTTCCTTCCACTTGGTTTTATTTTATTTTTCCTTCTTGGGCCCCCGCTTTTCTTCACTTTGCTTGCCTCTGTCTTGGGTTAAATTTTCTATAGCAAACATTCAGCCAGTCAGAAGGGACAACAAGACGGGGCGGGGGGAAAACTGTTGAAAAGTTTGAAGGAATAATCCAGATATGTTGAGAAGGTTTTGCCCCCCAAAGGATTATAAGTTTATAGAATGTTTCTTTTAGATCAGACAAGCAAAAAGTTAAGGCAATGCAAAAACTAATAATTTTTATTGAAAACAAAAGCTAATTAAATATAAAATAAGTAAGAAAATATATAATCCGGTGCTATTTTCCTAACCACTGCTGTGACAAACTACATAACATAGTTATGCCATTGACATTTTCTTTGGCTTTCGCACTTGGTACGAGTTTTCGGCTTGGCACGCCAAATGCCTCATTAAAACCCGAAAGGGGAGGGGGAATAATATGGGATTCAGTCTTTAAAGCCTTCTCCTTGCCTGCCATTTATCAACAGATAGCCAAGTTCTGCGTGTGCCAAGCATAAAAACTAACTTCCAGCTACTTAAAGTGAACTTAAAAACATGAAACAACTCCCAAGTGGACTGACTGCCGCCCCCAACGCAGCAAGGCAGCGACAGAGACACCAAGGAAGGGTGCACAGTGGGTTATAAAATTAAGAAAACAAAAACAAAATCTCTAAAAAAAAATCCTAAGTGAATCCAATAAAAAAGTTTCTTAAAAGTTTGTATTTTTATATGTATACAAAGTATATTTAGAACTCAAATATTTTTACGTTAAGTAGTTATTTAAAAAATAAAAAAAATAAATCTATTTATAACCCCTAAATTTGATTTACTTTTAGGCTTATTAAGCCCACTGTGCCCAATGGCAAACGAAGACGCCAACAGTAGTGGCATCAGGGGAATACTTTTTTGGCTGACTTGGGCTTGGCGGAAAAGTTTAAGTTTGAGTAAATACTACCGGGAAACAGATACAAGCACTGAGGAAATTAAGGCAATAACACATATATATAAATATATATATATATAGATAGATAGATATCTAGATCAAAGAAAAGTTAATTTTGATCAAGACAAACCACCAAAGCCTCAAAAATTACGCTTCTCAAAACACTCTGCAGCAACTATTTAAGAACTTTAAGTACATATTTCTTTCTGTGTAAAAGCACAGGACTGAAAGTATAGGGAATTCTCAATTTTGAGACATCTCTTCAGTCACTGAAAACTCTCCTGGACACGTTGAACGTTTCTAAATTCAATTTGCAAAAGTTGAAAGCTAATGACGACGCCCGAAACTAAGTGGCCACTTGATTTGACGCAAATGCCAGACAAAAATAGCCATCCACCACCACCCCTTTTTCGCTGCCCGGAAAAACCTGCACTCGCTCACCGTAGGTTTGCGGAAAAACCCTTTGCCCGGTTTCCCAGCAAATGTTTTTCGCAGCTCTTCCTCTGCTAAAAGCAAGTTTAAACTTGTCAAATGACTGTTTGGCCAAAGATGGCCAAATTTATCGATAATAAGCGATATATTTCGATTATAGCAATATTATTAAACAAATTTCAATGATGATTATATTTTATGATAATTATAATATAATATTTTCGACTTTTAGCAATATATTTATCGATTAATAATCGCTTACCGATTAACATCTCTAGCCAGCGAATTTAATTCCCTCTGTGATTCCTTCGTACATTTCCCATCACTACTGACTTTCCATATTTGCTGCTGGCCACTCTCTCAAATATCCTTTCCTTTTAAGCCCCGCAATTTTCCCACCCGCAATTTCCACACACACACACACATACATACACTCACACACACACACTCAATCACCTGCATGACATTTGCGAAAAGTTTTTACCTCTCGCTTTTTCCGCTCGACTGAAATATGAAGCTTCTGCCAATAATTTTTTCGGTTTGTAAGCGAAAAATGCACTCGGTGACACAGCAGAAGCCGCTCTTTTGGCCATAATAATGATGATGATGATGATGATGACTACCTCATAATAATAATATGCCAAGCCACAAGGGGAAATCAGGTGAGAAAATAAGTTTTTAAGAGCTACTAATCAACAGATATACAGGGAATAATTATGGGTAGAGGTTGTTTTTAAAAAAGCCTTTTGTATTGTAAATACCTTCTTATTTTGATGAAAGATGATGCGAACATGTTAAAATTACCCATAATTGTCATTCATCCCTTTGCCGGGTTCGTTCATCATGTCGCTGGGATCTTCATAACCACTTGGGTTGACTTTTGTTCCGAGTCAACAGCGTGGAATGGTTGCAGTGTGAAAAATTCATTTAACCAGTCGCTAAACTCCCGGCATCATATATCATTCTGGACAGAGGCGGACCACGACCACAAAGGAGAGCCAAGGAAGAAGAGAGCCAGAGGCAGAAGCAAAGAAATGGTAAAATTGGCAAGGAGCCACTGCCTCGGGCTTGGGGATACCAGCTCCCGGCTCCTGGCTCCTGGCTTCTGGCTATATACTTGCGGCCACGCTCGGCGCGCCTAGTTCATAAATCATTAGGCTCGATTGTCTGACTAACACGCTCTGGCCTTTCACTACACTGAGAGAAAAAATAACCTCAAGTCCCCATATTCATTTTTGAATTATAAATATTATCTTTAAGTCAGGAAATCCCTTTTACTTAGAATTTTTTAGTATAATTTTCTCTTATTTTTCTCTCTGTGCACTCTCCTCCCTTCCAATCATATTTTCCTGGCCTGGCACACACTAAATTAATAAAGCATTTTGCTATCTCCCACAGTCCCATCCTTCCCACCCAAAAAAAACAAGGAAGATATATATATAAGCGAGGAAGCAGAATCCAAAGTAATAAGAACGGTAAGCCCCAAAAATTGCAGCTTCAAAAAAAGATAATAAGCAATGAATTATCCTACACGCAACGAATTTCAAAATCAACCTGAACTACACACACAGACACACACACACACTTGTATATGTAGATGTGTGTCCTTTTGGAATTTATCGCACGTTACGCCTGATGCTGAGAGTTGTAATTTTTCATGAACAGCCAGCAGGCAGCACGCAAGGCAGGGTAAGGCAGTGAGACAGAGAAAGGGAAAGACAGACATGAAGATGGATATGGACATGCAGAGGCGTACACTCAAGAGGGGAGCTGGTATATATATATATATAATTTTTGAAGAGATTTTCATATTAAAAAGAAAATCTACAAAAAAATATTTAAAGAAAACCTGGACTATAAAAAATTAATCCCTTAAAACCCCCCTCCCCCCCTTCGAGCCACTGCCCACACGGAGATGGACGTGAAACGTCAGGGCCTCGCATGACTGACAAACGATTCTTGGCTAAAAGCAACACCAGACCAGCCACCAGACAAATGTTTACCAAACCGATATCCTTGAGACATCATCGTAGACAGCACAAACACAGATTAAAATACAAAAGAAAAATAAAAAAATAAAAAAAGAGATTTTTACACAATTTAAATACAAATATACAAATAGCAAAAAATCAAGTTCCAACTTGACTAGTTCACCAGCGACACTTTGGTCGCCTTTTCGCATATGTAAGCAAAACAGGTGCGTTAGTAAGTGTTAGCACGTGTCTGTGTGTATACGGGTGTGCGGGTGTGCTGTGTGTAACGACAACAAACTTCATGAAAAGGATAAGCTGAGAGAGAGCGGTCTGAGAAAAACAAGCAGCGAACAACTCCACACGCGCGCACATAATGCAAGATTAATTTCTGATGTCGTTATAAATAAAAGCTCGAGTATTTTATAGCCACGCACACCCACTCATCTCATTCAAGTCCAAACAACAAATGCTAAAGGATTTTTCACTGCTGGACATGCAAAAAAGTGCGTTCGGTAATATGCGGCGTATACGCAATGTCAATGGAATGGCGTTGCGTATACGTAATGTTAGCCCAAACCAAAAACCTAAAACCCAAAACCAAAGTCAACGGCCACAAGAATAATGTTGCATTTTATTTCTCCCGGCAGTAATTCGCGGCCAGAACGGGTTTTGTTCGCATAATCGGATTTGCACACACACGAGTTTTATTTTGGGCCAAAAGCGGGGAGAAACGGAAACGGAAGTGGAACACAGACGACGACGACGATGGTGGATAGAGCCGGTCATCACATATTCAGGCAAATGACAAAACACACATTTAAACGCCGGGAAAGCGCTTTCGTTCTTTCCACCATTCATTCATACACTCACTCATTCATTTATACATTCATTCTCCCTCGTTGGTCGTTAGGGTACGAACACATCCCCCGAATTATTTAACTAAGGAATGCATAATTGCTTCATTTGGGCCAAATTGCAACCAAAAAACCAAAACTAAACTGTGCACATGATGCCCCTTTGAGTGCTTTGAGTAAAATACTCTAATACCCACCAAAAGTGAATGCTAATCTTCAAATTTAGAAACAATTCGCTAATCAAACAAAGAGAGTTGCATTAAAATTGATGCAGTATTTGCTGGAACTATGATCGAGTAAATGTTGGGATTAAAAGGGTACAATATTTACCACACTCTCTCTCTCTCTCTCTCGGTCTCTCTCGGAAAAACAATTTTACCTTTCGCTGGCCGAGCATTAAAAATGAAAAGCTACACAGAAAATATACATGGCAGGCGGCGGACAAAATCCAATGAATTTTCAAATATATTGAAATGTGTGGTCAGTTAAAGGGGAGGCATGGTGCAGAGGCTAGAGTCCATATGTGTGCATATTTGGCGGCTGATAAACCGTTTGTCTGGGCAATTATAAATGCATAAATGAATACAACAAGGCTATGTGTTACAAGCAGCTATTTTTCATCATGCCACATTTACGACACACACACACTCGGGACACGTAGCTATGGGTATAAAAGCTAATCAAATTTTCCAGGTGCTAACTAAATTGGGGGGGGGGGTGGCATGGGGCAGGTATTCATTCAATTAGCCAGAGTAGGGGTATACATACATCAATGTGTTGAATCTCTTCACTCTTTTCAGCCCTCTTAAGTGGGTTGATCAACAGAAATGAGAAGGCCAACAGAGGGAAAAGAGTTTACAGAGGGAGAAAAATAATAATAATAAATAAATAAATATTTTAAAAACCCTAAAAGTTAAGCTTATTTCATTTCTTTTGTCTAAATTCTATTTATTTCTTTTTTCTCAGTGCCTGCTGGTTGGACACACACACACCTGATGATGACCTGTAAGGCAGATTCAGCACTTTTGGCCCATTGTCGTCTGGGCCTTGCTATCTGCTCTTGCCCCGCGTCCTTCTTATGCCAATCTGTTTAGCCTCTAGTTGGGTTTCTCCTCAGCTAGCCATTCATTTTAATGTCCTGCCCGGTTTTCGTTGTCCTTCTCCCGTCTCTCTCTCGTCGTCGTAGTCCTTCTAATTGTTGCCATTGCTGTTTGTATTGCCTGTGTTGTTGTTGCCATTGCATTTCTCAATTTGTTTGCACACTTATCTCATGAAGTTGTTTGCTGTAAGCATTTTTCAAATAGTTTACAGCAAACGCTTAGCCATTTCAAAAGTCCTGGCAGCAGGTCCTTTTCATTGAATGCTCCTTGAATATTAAGTATTGTGAAATGTATATATTGAGTTTTAATTGCCAGATCATTTATTCATATATTTAATATAAAATATTCCAAAATAAATAAATCTTGTATTTATAGTTCATAAAATGTTACTTTAATTGATCGATTTAATAAATTTGTAAACATACATCAAATAGAACCAAACAAACAACATATTAACGCCAAGTTGAACTTCTTCAAACTAGTAAAAAAAAATTGTTTATATATATATGGGAAAAGCTAACGACAACAACAAAAAGTTGAGCTGAGTGCGAGAAGTGCTCAGGAAAACATTTTCGGCGCTTAGTCACGCACAAAACTTTTTTCGAATAATATTATCTGAAGAGGAGGAAAAAAAATAGATATATATATATATATATATAAATAAGAAAAACAGATTCTCCAAACGCCCACGGACCACGCCCACACGCTTAACAATTCAATTTTTGGCGCTATAAAAATGCCATAATGCGGCAAAGCGAGATGGAGATAAAAGCGGTACAAAGAAACCAAGAGATAAAAATTCAATGGAGTTTATTTTGTGTATTATTTTGGCTTTTTTTCTCCTACGCATATATCAGAACTTGGCTTAGCGTGTGAGTACTTGCACTGGGAAAAAAAGCTTAGACCTTAGGCACTTTTTAAGCTAAAATTACGATTAAATATTAAAAAAAAACAATAAAAAAAAGAATCATAGAAAAAAATTTAATTTTCTTAATTTATTATTTCACAAAATATTTTAAAAAAACATTTTTTTATTTTATTAAAATTATAAAGTATAAATATATATGTGTTTATGTTCTTACCTAGATTTTAAAGCTCAAAAAATACATTTAAATCTTAAGTAAAAATAGGAAGTCTTAAAAATTTTAATTTTAAAAAATCTTTAAAATGTTTAATTTAATTCTAAAACCAAAACTTGGGCAGAACAACTCTCTAAATATATTAAATAACAAAAAAAAAACATATATTTAATATTAAAATAAAATATATTAAATAATACAAAAAATAAATAAAAATAATAAACAAGAGTTTTAATTTTAATAATTTCGCCAGGGAAAACCATTGATAAATTATAATATGGAATATACATTTTTCACAATTTTTTTCTGCGTGCCCTAGACAATTTTAAAAGTGTGTAAAGTACAACAAATCGTTGCAAGTACCGCCAATCCAGTCCAGTTAAGTTCAATCCCCAGCAGCTCGCCTCCCTCGCTGCCAAATAAAAGTTTAATTGTTCGACTTGGACCCGAGCAAAGTCCCCAAAAAGTACCCAAAAAGCACCCAAAAAAAAACCCACTCTTATCCACTTCACACACTTTGGGCAAAACTTTGTTGCAGAAATTGCAATTGTCCAAGAGCCCAAAGAGCGATGAACATTTGAAGAAAATAGGCAAAAGCGCAAAAACAAATTTCAAACAAAACAAATCGCAACAGAAATAAATAAAAATGAGCCAGGGCCAAAGCCACACTCACTGCAAAGTAAAATCAAATAAAATTAAATAAAAGCGAAAAGGAAATGTAGGCAGGCTGAACATACACACTTTCAAAATATATACATTTATATATATAAAAAAAAATATATATATATATATATATATAAAATAAAGAATAATGCGAAAAACAAGTGGAGAACTGAAAAAAATTTGCATGCGAAAACGCGATGGCGACGTGGAAAAATGGAAAAGCTGCCACACGACAGCGGCGAATGCAAAAGCAACAATAAACTGAAGCAAAGGAACAACTGCAATTATTCAACAATTTGCAAGGCTTGCTGGAAAATGGGGGGCGTGGCAGCAGGAGGGCATCAGGGCAGCAGGTGGGGCGGCGGCATTCAAAAAGCGGCAGGAGTGGCCGCGTGGAAGAAAAGTTCTTCAAACTTTGGCCATACAAAAGTGTACTTCAATGTGTGTGTGTATAGAAAAATTATAAACATACCTCCTCTATATATATATATTAGTATATATATAGAAAATGTAATGTTTTCTTTATGTTTTCCATTCGCTTTTGTTGAGTTATTTTTACTGTAATTTTAAGGGAAACTTTGGCTCAACCCTTTTAGTTACCAATAATGAATAATAACAACAAGGTAAACATGGCGTATACGTTATGCAACTAAACTAAAGTATAAACAAACTATATATCAAAATAAAAATTTAAAAATGTAAATCTCAAAAGATGATTAAAAGTTTCTGGTAAGAAGCTTGGATTCAACTAACTTCGGACTAACTTTTAAGTAATTAAAACTAATTAAGATTTGATTTCTAAAAACAAACTTATTGCCTGATTTTTGCTGTGAAAGCTAAGATTACAAATTTACATTTTCAAGGTTTGTAATTAATAATTTACAGTGAAAATTATATTTAATATTCAATAATTTAATATTCTTTAATTTAATATTTAATAATTTAATATTCATTAATTTAATAATTTAATATTCTTTAATTTAATATTCATTAATTTAATATTCAATCATTTAATATTCATTCATTTAAAATTTAATATATTAATATTCTTTAATTTAATATCCAATAATTTAATATTTAATAATTTAATATTCAATAATTTAATATTCAATAATTTAATAATATTATTACATCTTCATTCTTCTTAGGCCTCATAGGAAATGCACATCTTAGCTTTAAGATCGGAATATATTCATACGCTATTCATTATATGGCATCACCTTAACCCACTGAAGCCCGTTTGGCACTTGGCCCAATAAATCTCATGTTCTCTTACCTATTTTTTAACCCCTGCTGGGCACTCACGTACTGTTGCCCACACAGTTTGTTCCCTGTCCCAGGACTGTCTTGTTTACTGATTTTTTCGGTGCTCCTTTTTTTCTCTCATATTTTTTTTTTTAGTTTTTTTCTTGTATTTCTGTTTTTATTCATGTTTTTTTTTTGTGCTGTCTGTTGGTTTATTTTGCTGTCTTGGCAGAAAGCTGTGTAGTCCGATGCAGTGATTCTGCTGCTGTTATAAAATATGAGCTGAAATTAGGCTACCATAGACACACCCATACTGCCGCAGAGATTGGGAGGAGGAGGGGGGGAGGGTAGAGCACGCACACACACACCGGCACAACCAAGGTTTCATATATTCGTGCCTGAAGTTTGATAAAAAAAAAAACAAAAAAAACGTGTAGTGTGTGAGAAGCCAGAGGCTGGGGAGCGGACAGCAGCAGGACATATGTCCTACAGGGATTCGCCTGCTGGCTCCTCCAGGGCCTCCCCATTTTCCTCGTTTCCGCTTCTCGAAAAGGTGTGAGCGTGTGTGTGTTTTGTCAAATGTGCACTCATTTCTGCTGAAAAATTGAAGTACATGCATGACTGCTCCAACCTGTCACAGGAGAGAGGCTCCTTTCCTACACCCCGTCGAGTCCTTGGTTACACTGGGCGAAACAAATTACTATTGTCTTCTTAATAATAAGAAAATGTATTTATTTTCAAGAACAAAATCGATTAATTCTAAGCTTTTTCACCTAAATAACTATTTCTTTTTTAATTTTTAAACTTTAAAATTTTTTTGTTAAGTGTAGGACATAAGCCAAGCCTTTTGGCTTGTTTTTTCTTTTGTTTTTTTTTTTTTTTGTAGATTTCATAAGATTTCCGGTCACTTCACTAATGAGTTTTACAATGCCTCGTAGCACACACACACACACTCTTGAAAATTGTTGATACAATGTCCTTGCTCAAACAGTCCTTAAATCCAATCCTTCCCCACACACACACACACATACACCGAAGTGTGTGTGCTTAATTTAATTTCCCATTCTTCATCTGTGTGTGTGTGTGTGTGTGGGAGCCGGAGCCGGAGCCGGAGCTGGAAGCTGAGAATTTCCATTGAGCCGTGTCTCTGTTTGTCTTTTGTTGGGCGAGGTCATCTTTTATAAAAGGAAGCCGCCTGCTCCTTTCCAGGAAGAACTTTACAACAGTTAAGTGCTTAATTTATGTTGCTGGACTAATTCATTGAGATGGTCGTGGCTGGTCAGAGATAAGTGAAAAAGTCCTAAGTTGCCCCTAAAAACCTGACAAAAGGGGGCCTTTACTTTCCACTAGCCGGAGAGTAAATAATTGGGTTAGCCGGCAGGTCTGTAGCCTGTAGCCTGTAGTATGTGGACTCTTCAAGAAGTGCTGGAGAAATAATTTAAATATATATTTTATATTCAACTTGAGGCATAATTGAATAAAGGCACTCAAGCAACAGAAGCTGGCTAGCAAAGAAACATTTTTAAATAACCTGTCAAGCCCAAGATTCAGCTTTAAAGACCAACTAAATGGAAATTTTAGCCATTAAAAAATGTAATAAAATTTATTTCTAATAAACTCTTAAATAAAAACAAAACAAAATATTTGTAGCTTGTTAGAAATTATATTAGAATTAATTATACGAAAATCAAAGTACAAATGAGCTCTTTAGCAACAGTTTTTCGCTATTTAAACTTTCTCTTTTATCGCTTAAATCGTAGCCAACTTTTTAGCCGTAAAGTGATTCATTCATAATCTCTAAGAAACTCAACTATGTTCATGCATATTCGTCCTCGTCGTCCTCGTCGTCATCATCGTCTAAGCCAACTGGCCAAAGTTCATTCATAATCTGAGATTGTTTCGCCAACTATTCGCATACATATATATACATAAACAAGTATACATAAACACTTGTGCTCAGTTGCTTATGAGGAAACAGAGGGATTTATCATAAACTTTGCTTCTTTTTAATATTCACGTCACACGCGGCGTATGAGTAATTTTACCCGGCAAATGGCCAAGTCGTGTGTTGCGAGGGCCCATGCCATTGCTAAGTGAATGAAACAAAGTGAATTAAATTCAATCCAATTGAACCATAACGAATGAAAGACTTTAGGCTTTAAACGGAAAAAAAAAGTTGAAAATGTAAATTAAAATTTCAACCCAACTCAAAAGGAAAAAAAGTTGAAAGGCCGTCGCCCTAAAAACCCAACAGATGTCTGAGTAAAAATGTGTGTACGAGAGACAAGAATCGATTTCTGAAAAAATATATTCAGCACTTTAAATAAATAATTATTTACAATTCGAAAGGATTTTTGAGGGATGCTTGTGTCCCGATTTCTGTCAACACAACTTTATTTGCCTTTTGTGAATTGTTAAATGTTGCAAACAAAAATATGACACCAAACCAAAAAGAAAAAAGCTACCCATCTAGCCATCCTGTTGAAGAGGGTAGACATTTTTATAAATTAAGATTTTTGATTTCAAAGGAGGTACGAAAAAAAAGCCTGAGTTTACTGACTCTGAAATGAAATATTTATACTCTTGTCTTGCTGAATGTTTGAATTTTGAGTGGACAAATATTATAAGAAAGAAATCTCATTGAGAAAAGAATTGTTTATAATATATTTTTATATATTTTTAATATAAATAAATTTCAGTTTAAACTTTCTTCTATTTATCAAAAACTCCCCTATTTTTTGGCCTAAAAATTTACTAATAAATCTTGACTGTCCCAACCATATTTAATTATTGAACTTTTGTCAACTCTTCAGGGCTGCCCCTCCACAATTTTCCCCTTTAATTTCTCTTCGCTTTTCCCGATTTTCACCAGTCCTGTTGTTTTTACACTGGAATTCTTTTGAGTGGGGTTTTTTGGGGTGAAAAAATTATTACGCATATATATACACACACGAACAGATGAACAAACGCCCGCCCGCCCCTTAGGCTCTTTGCCATTTTTATCGGCTGCCAAATGGTCCAGTCACTTGGTCCAGTCTGCCGCTCCTGGCCACTTGGCCTAACACTTCCGGGGCCAGAGCCATAAACCGAAATGTCTTGTTTGCACTGAATCGGGGGAGTGTTATGGCCAGGGAGCAGGAGCAGGAGCAGAAACAGAGACTGCGAAATCAGTTAACAGGCAATTTAAACTATTTTACAGACTGCGTACGGCATGCCAAATGACCCGAGCCAAATGTCAATACCATCACAGTAAGTAGCGAAGCGATTTTTCTGCAAAAAATAAACCTTTATTCGGCAACCTGGCGCAGAGGCATTCAATTTATTGAAATGTGGTGGGTAAATAGTGTGGCCAGGCACCTTTAAATATTGATTCATTTATGGTATTGGATACATTTTTAAACATATATTTAGAATCTATAGTTCGGTAATAGTTTGGTGAGCATTTAATACAATAAAAGTAGTGTGCCTGCACTTAACTAATAATTAGTGTGGCCAATTGCTTTATTTATTATTTTATTTTTGCAAATTTTTTCCAATAATGATATATCCGGTTTCAAAACAGTTTAAATCTTATTTTATCTAATAAAAGATTAAAACTTTATAAGACAACATACAGTTGTTTGAATGGTCACATTATTCGCCTTTAATTTTTAATATTTTTTTTGCTCTAAATTGTTAAAAAATATTCAAGAAATATCTAAAAATTTATAATAATTGCTAATTAATTAATTCATTTAATACAATTTAATATTGTGTGGCTGCATTTTATTATTAAATAGTGTGGCCAGGCTTATTTGAACAGCAAATTTTGTCTAATTTATAAATTTTTTATTTGATTTCAAATAACTCAAAGTAATCCCTTAGTTCCCTTATTTAATATTTCAGGGTCAAAACACATTAATTATAATGCCAAAGATGTAGGTTGCCTGTTAAACATTACAGATGTTCCTTCGCCTGTATCGCTATTACATTGACATCTCATGACAATTTGTAAACAAGCTCCGAGGCTGAAAACAATTCACTCGAAAGGTGTGTAAACGCCATGAACCCGGAACACCACAGCTCGTGCGCCCGCACACAACTATTATGATTTCGGTTAATTAGCAGAGTGAAAAGTGCCCCTGGGATCATGAACGACATCGATCTCAAGTGGCTACCTTGCACGGGCCCCAGATAAGATCTCTGCATATAAAAGGGGTGCAGTTTGGACGAATCAACATTCATTCATCCAGCAGAGAAGTAGAAACTGCAGTAGCAGAACCACTTAACCGACGCAACATGAGAGTTTGTGGGTAGCTCTCGGCCACATCCTTCGATCGTAAAAGCTAAAACGTCTTCCTTTTCTCTTCCGCAGACCACTTGCTGCTGATAGGATTCGGTCTGGCGGCCATTGCCGGCGGACGAGATGTTCTGGCTCACCCGCCGAGGAACGATCCTCCGCCGTGTACGCCACCACCTTGTACACCAAAGCCGCCACCCTGCACTCCACCACCGCCACCACCGCCACCATGCACTCCACCACCGCCACCATGCACTCCACCACCGCCACCATGCACTCCACCACCGCCACCATGCACTCCACCACCATGCACTCCACCACCCTGCACTCCTCCACCCTGCACTCCTCCACCCTGCACCAGGACACCACCACCTTGCACTAGGACCCCACCACCTTGCACCAGGACCCCTCCACCGTGCACCAGGACACCACCACCCTGCACCAGGACTCCACCATGCAACAGGCCCCCCCCACCATGCACCACCACGCCACCTTGTATCACCACCACCTGTCCCGTAACCGTCGTACCTACCGAAAAGCCGGTAGCGATTAGGCAATTGTTCTCTCGCCAGGACTGCCAGGGACAGGAGGACGGAACCTTCTTGGCCGATGTGGGCCACTGTCGCCGGTACTACGTGTGCAACCGCCAGAAGGCAAAGCGTCAGAACTGCCCCAACGGATACTGGTTCGATCGTGAGCTGAAGACCTGTCGCCTGGCCAGGCTGGTTGACAACTGTGCCGCCAGGCGCAATTAGTTACCCAGTGTGACCAGACCCACTGCTTGGCCAGTGTGGCTGTGCCTCTTAGCTAACCGCGAGGCAAATTGGCTTTAGAGAAAATGTACTATTTTTTTTTTGTTGTTCTAGTTTTTCCAAAAGAGTTTAGCAAAAGCAAAATGTAAATTAATTTGTAACTATTCCAAATCCCAAAAATAAAGGTTTCAATGATTATACATAAAAAAATTTGATTGCTTAAGGGTTATATAACACTCAAGTGTGATGAAATAACTTCAATTTCGATGACAGACAATAAACTATCAAATATTCAACAGTTTGGCATTCTAAAAGAACCAAATTGAAAGGCATTGTCATGGTGAAATTTGGTCCGGGTGGCTGGCTGCAATTTGATTTACTTTGCCAATCAGTCAAAGCCATTATTAATATCTGTCTAGCTCTAAATAAAGAACGGCAACGATTAAGATGTCTGGCCAAAAAGCCTCCCCCCACTGCCCGTTACCCCTGGAAAAAAAAATATAAAGAAAACTTTCAATCAGACGAAAAATTGTGGAAAAAGCAAAACAAGCTCATAAATTTGTCAACACTTTTGGCACCCCCTCGTGGGTGCACATCCATATCCGTTTTATAGGCGTCAACTTTTCGTTCGAGGACTTCTCGGAGGACTCCCGGGCAACAGTGCGACAGTTGTGAGTTAGTGTCTGTGGCATTACTATGTCAGGCTATTTATTAAATCCCGCCACCAGGGGGCGGGGGCTTGGGCATTTGACAGGACAAAGAATTTATTTGTCGATAAGCATCCTTGATATACCACTGGTGTGCGCCCCCGAGTGAGGCTAGAAAATCTCGCGGAAATCTCTCTACCAAGTCACTAAATCAGCCAGGCAAAAATAGTAGCTGATGTGTGTTATTCATGAGTTTGTTGGGTAGGTCTTAATTCAGACTGATTTAAGGACATTCATAGGCTGACTATGGCACTTGCTAATCTCTTAAGGTGCCAAAAGTATATTGGAGATTTCTCAATTTTTTTAGGATTTACCAAAGCTTTTTCGCTTTACAAAGCTCTCTTTTTTAGTACCCCTATTTGTTGCTGTGTATTTGTGGCTGTATTTGTTGATCCCCAAAGTTTTCTTCTTTATTTTTTCGGGTCACCAACACAAATCAAAATGCAAAAGCGCCGCAGCAGAGGGCCACGTTGTCTCGCGCCTGACTTTTATCATATTTCACTGGGGCATTCGACGACCGCCAAAAAATGAAACCAGGAATAAAAAAAGAACACAAATAAGAAATAGATAGAAAGAAAGAAAGAGTGTAGAAATGGAAACAACAAGCGAGAAACCTCGACTAAGGATAGTTTTTTGCCATTACCAGAAAAACGAGACGAGGCAATAAAATGCATAAAACTTTAAATGCAAAAATGGATTTTTTGGTAGCGTTTCACTCTACACACACGCGTATATATATGTATAAATATATAGCTATATCCCTGTATATATACGCATTTAATACCTCTTCTTTTATGGCGCAAAGTAGCGCTCGAATTGTTTTCGCACAGTTGGGCGAATATAACGCATTCGCATTCACACACGCAGGCTACAAAATCGCGCATACGCCGGGTGGGACGCCCAGTTGCATAGATACGCTGACACACAGACAGATAGACAGACACTCGTGTCCAGTCAACCAAATCGAACTGCAATTCATATTCTGGACAAAGAAAAAATGCCAGCGAATTTCCTTAATAAATCAATCGGCTTAAAAGGTGTAAATGATATTGAAGTTTGGCCTGAAAGGGATTACATTTTAGTTTTAATAAAAGTTAAATAAATAAAATACGGGCTTAGCTAGAAAATTGGTCAATTGAATTAGAAACAATCGAGAAATCTAAACTAAAACATTAATTTGTATTTAATTTTTAAATAATATATTTACTTTAACACAAGACAACATTTCATTCAAAACATTAGAGTCCCTTCCTTTTTTTTTGTATTATTCTTTTTATTATTTCCTTATTTATTTTTGTATATTTTTTGTGCCAAAACCTTTTTTTGTATGCCAACTTATCCACTTAATAAATACAATAGAAAAAAACCCGCAACAAGGGCAATTGTTTGTGGTCGGTTAATTTATGGCCAACTAAAAGTTGAATTAAAATCCGTGGCGCTTCAAAATTGTTGCGGCTTTATGATACTTCAATTGTTTCGATTTAGCATTAAATATATTATATTTTGTGGCATTAATTAATAAGCACATTTAACACTTACCGCAAAAATCCCGGAGAGCAATGAGCGCGCGTATGTTAATCATACGCCATGTTGCTCGTTCTTAGATTTCCTCATAAATATTCAGTTTGGTTTCTGTTTTGGAACTTGGCTCCTGCAAAAGGTAAAGCGACAAAAAATATATGTATTTTCGGCAAAGATTTAAAGCAGATTATATAAATAAATAAATAAAGCCGGGAACATTTTTTCCGGCGCCTTTTTTTGCTCTTGTGGGGTTTGCACATTGAATTTTTAATTGCCGCTCAAGA